>NC_072776.1:34188212-34488212 GCF_022539595.1 Amphiprion ocellaris | reverse complement strand
ATTTATGGAGGAACAATTACTGAGGAAGGTTTGTTCTGACTTTCATGAAAAAAAAGTCTTATTAGTTTAAAGTCCAGATTGATTCAAGACGAGGAGGTAAAGTCTCTGACTTTCTGATTCAAAAAATGACGCATGAGCCTTGAAAAATTCACATTGTGATATTTAGTTCTGCATCTAAAATGAATAAGAAGTGTCTAAAAAGCAGAAAATTGACTTTTTATTGTGACTTTTTTTGAGTGGAAACTGTTTCTTGTGGTAACAAACTGTGAAAGACATCAAGAAAACATTCAAATCAGGTTCTCCAGTTCCTGTTTTTGGTCAAAATCATCCTTTATGCAGATGACATACTTCCATATGTTTGAATAATAATGAAACATTTCCAAAAAAACACAACAATAAAACATTAATAAAGACAGTAAAACCTTCTGGAGGAAAGTTCTGTGGTCAGATGGAACAAAAATTGAGCAAAAAACCAAACCTACCATCAAGCATGGAGGTGGCAGTATCATGCTCTGGGGCTTTCTAGAAGAGCTTCTGGACTGGTTTCAGACTGGATGTTGGACTGGTTCTGGACTTTCTTGGGACTGGTTTATGTTTGGTTCCAGTCTTGGTTCTCCTGGTTTTAGATGTGATTTAAAGTTGGTTTAGGATTTATTTCACTCTGGATCTGGACCATCTTGGGAGGGTCTTGGACTTTTTTAGGAGTAGTTCAGGTTTGGTTTTGGTCCCGATTTTGTACTGGTTTTAAGATTGGTTACTGACTGCATTTTGACTGGTTCTACACATTTTTTGAATTGGTTTAGGATTTATTTTGGTCCTGGTTTCAGACTGTCTTGGTCTTTTTTTTAACCCCAAGAACACCAAACCTACCATCAAGCATGGAGGTGGCAGTATCATGCTCTGTAGAACTGGAGCTTTCCACAAAGTAAATGGAATAATGAAGAAGGAGGATCACCTCCACATTCTTCAGGAAAACCTAAAACCATCAGCAGAAGGTTGATCTTGGACACAGCTGGATGTTTCAACAAGACAATGAGTCCAAACACACATCAGACGTGGTAAAGAAATGGTTCCATCAGGCTGGAATTAAGGTTCTAGACTGGTCTCCCCAAAGTCCTGACTTAGACCCATCAAGAACCTGTGGACTGATGAAGAAACAAGTCTGAGTCAGAAAGACGACAAGTTTAGTTGAACTGAACCAATTCTGTCCAGAGGAGTCAAAGAGAAACCAGAAGGTTGAAACCAGAAGAGCCCAACTGAGGAGGAAATGGACAAATTTAACCAAATATGAACATTTCTGTTTGTATATTTATATGTTTACTCAGAGGAGTCAGCAGCTGTAGTCGACAGGAACCACTCAGGAGACTTAAGAGGTCATGAAACTAAGAAAACTAGATAAACACAACTTTCTACATCAACAAAACTGATCATTGAATTTGTTGTGTGGAGATTTATGACCCAACAGATTTTCAGAAAACTTTAATAAATCTATGGAAGAGCCAAAATACATGATATGTTTTTTGTGTTTGAATGACTCCATCATAAATTCAGAGTTCTAGGGGTCACTGGAAACTCAAGATTGATGATAAACATGGACTTTACAAGAAGATGAAAACTTTAGTTCTGAACTGAGCTTTATTTAAATCATCTAAGCAACAAAACCATCAACATATGTAGCATTCTACTGTAAAAGAAGTAAGTCCACCTCAGGTTTGAAAATTTTGTTTTGCCGCCTTTAGCAGAAATAACTTGTTTAAGGTGTTTTGAACGACTGTCCTCCGTCTCTATAAAAGACTCCTTTGGTTGCAGACGTTTGAAGGTTTTTCCTGCAGGTTTCTAATCCTCCTGCAGCCTTTCAAAGGGATTCGGGTCTGGGCTTTGACTTCTCAAACCTTCCATTTCTTCTTCTACAGGCTGGATTTGTGCAAGGTTCATTTCCAGTTCAGCTTCCAGTCAGATGGTTTGAGATTCTCTTCTGTCCAGAGAACATTATTTCCTGCATTCTGTAGGTTGGTTCTGATGGTTGTTTGGACTTGAATTCTTTTTAAATTATGGAAACAACAATAAAAAGTGTCATATATTTGTTTAAAAGGCACCTAATGAAGAAGGTAGCTCAAAAATGTTGGAAAAAGTCAGTTCCATGTTCAGAACTTCTAGATATGACATGACCGTCTGTTTATCCACTTGCAGGTCGGCGTCTCCAATGGAATAAAATGTAGGAAATTGAAGTAGAAGCTACTTTTTTTGCATAAAATATGTCTCCATATGCATCAATCCTTTCAAGTTAAAACTATTTCTAATAAAATGAAGCTCAGTCAATGAACTCTACTCAGAAAAATGAGCATTTCCTCTATAATCAAATGGATTTTTAATTAATTATTGATTAGCAGAATAAAAACAGGGTTTTAAGCAGATTATTTGTTATGAAAATTAAGCTGCTCCAGCTAGTTTTTCTACTTTATTTAACCTGAATTTGTGTGTCTTATGTACATAATTACTGTCATTACGAACAAACATTTCTAAGTTGGCAGATAATTTTTAAATTTTCATCCTCCGTGCTGCATTTTTTTGTTCATGTCGTAGCTTCAACAGCTAAATTGTTGACAGTTTCTTTTATTTTAAACTGCGGTTTGTGTATTTTAACACACAATACCTGAATCTGGAAAGTAAAAACACACAAAATAACCACAATTTACAAAAGACAAACATGGAAATGAAACTTTATCTTTCTAAATCACTAGCTTGATAAACTGATATATTATATTTTATTTATATATAGCAATGCAACATATTTTGCAGATGTTTGAAGGTTTGAGATATTTATTTTAGATGTTTATTACATTTAGAGTCATTTTGCAAAAGAAAACACACCCTGGTCGTCACAAAAGGGAAATTACTTTATCCAGTTTAACAAGAAGAACATGGATCCTAACAATAGTTCAAACATTTAAACTTGTTAGCATGTGACAGATCACAGCTTTATAATAACACAGGAACAGAAATAGCAGCAAGAACTCACCTCCCTGAAGCCTGAAGGCCATCAGCAGCTGTCAAAGGCAGATTATCTATAGAAACAACGCAAATCTGACACCATTTATCAAAGCAATAAACATGAAAAAAACACCAAGAACTGACGGATCTTTGACTTTCCAGTCAGTTCCATCTGGAAAATCAGTCAAACCTGAGCTTAAAACTGTGATTTTTCATCAAAGTCCTGTTAAAAAAAACACCAAAACTGAATGTTTGCTTTCACCAGATCCTGTAAAAAACAAACTGTTCTATTCTCCATGACTGACTCAAAAATTCATTTAAAAATCTGCTAAAAATAAGCTGTCTACATTAATAAGATTCTGTAAAAAACTCAAAATTCTGCATCTTTCTGCACATCAACAAAGGTTTTAGTAAGTCAGCTGTGACCAACAGACGCTAGACTAAAATTCAGGGAGTTTTCAGCTGAACTGCAGGAAGTGTTTCCATAAAGAGACACGAAACGACAAAACAAAGATAGAAAACCACAAGAACGGAGGCACAAAGTAAACAAAGCTGTCCTAAAGATGCATACAATGACCAACACAAGACACAAAAACAAGAATCAAACAATAAGAGAGAGAGAACAGACAGCTCCTCTGACCTGCTGCTCCTCCAGCTGATAAACCAGCTGATTATTCTGTTTATCTGCTCCGGTTTCGTACGAAGCTGCTTCATAAAACAACCAAATATTATCTGATCCTCCGTCTCACCGGAGCTCTGCTTCATAAATCACTGATAGGATCACAGCACAGCCAGGAAATCTTCATTTATTTATTCACACTTTCCATCACCTTTAGATTTATTCTACTGGTTTGTATCTGTATCTGTATCTGTGTTCACCCATCAGGTCGAACATCCTGACCTCTGACAGGTGAAGGGAAGAACACTGACTAAAGTGACGTAAAAAAGCAAAACTGAGGCACTGAATAACCACAAACGAGACACAAAACTGTCTGTAGAGGCTGTAAACATGGAAACAGTTAAACATCTGTAGTATGAGGAGACAACACGACCACAAAGACACACAAAACAGGAAAAATGAGAAAAAAAAGAAAAATGAGACATTAAATGATCATAAAGAGACAAAACTGTCCAAAAGACACATGAAACTACAAAATCAAGACACAAAATGACAAAAACAAGACATGAAATGACCAGAATGAGACATGAAATTACAACAATGTTATAGAAAAACAACACAAATGAGACACAAAGAGACAAAATGGTCCTCAAGATGCATAAAATGATAAAAATCCAACAAAACAACAAAACCAAGACACAAGATGGACAAACAAGAGAGACTGCTAGGAAAACCAAAGCTACTGGATGAAAAAGTAAATGCAGCATGGCTCAGAAATAGAGAACAGAGGAACAAGTAGTTGGAGATCCATTCAGCATGGTGAAACATCTAGTAGTTGGAGATACATTCAGCATGGTGGAACATCTTCTAGTAGTTGGAGATATATCCAGCATGGTGAAACATCTTCTAGTAGTTGGAGATCCATTCAGCATGGTGAAACATCTAGTAGTTGGAGATCCATTCAGCATGGTGAAACATCTAGTAGTTGGAGATCCATTCAGCATGGTTGAACATCTTCTAGTAGTTGGAGATCCATCCAGCATGGTGAAACATCTTCTAGTAGTTGGAGATCCATTCAGCATGGTGAAACATCTTCTAGTAGTTGGAGATCCATTCAGCATGGAGAAACATCTTCTAGTAGTTGGAGATCCATTCAGCATGGAGAAACATCTTCTAGTAGTTGGAGATCCATTCAGCATGGTGAAACATCTTCTAGTAGTTGGAGATCCATTCAGCATGTTGAAACATCTTCTAGTAGTTGGAGATCCATTCAGCATGGTGAAACATCTTCTAGTAGTTGGAGATCCATTCAGCATGGAGAAACATCTAGTAGTTGGAGATCCATTCAGCATGGTGAAACATCTAGTAGTTGGAGATCCATTCAGCATGGTGAAACATCTAGTAGTTGGAGATCCATTCAGCATGGTGGAACATCTTCTAGTAGTTGGAGATCCATCCAGCATGGTGAAACATCTTCTAGTAGTTGGAGATCCATTCAGCATGGTGAAACATCTTCTAGTAGTTGGAGATCCATTCAGCATGGAGAAACATCTTCTAGTAGTTGGAGATCCATTCAGCATGGAGAAACATCTTCTAGTAGTTGGAGATCCATTCAGCATGGTGAAACATCTTCTAGTAGTTGGAGATCCATCCAGCATGGTGAAACATCTTTTAGTAGTTGGAGATCCATTCAGCATGGTGAAACATCTTCTAGTAGTTGGAGATCCATCCAGCATGGTGAAACATCTTCTAGTAGTTGGAGATCCATCCAGCATGGTGAAACATCTTCTAGTAGTTGGAGATCCATCCAGCATGGTGAAACATCTTTCTGATTTGGTCAAACTTTGAGGCAATTTGGTCACAATGATTTTATATTTGTCTAACAATTTTGCACAAAAGTCTGGATACACTGCAAAAAATTCAATTATTTATATCCAAAATGACTACAAATTAGTCCAAACTGACTCCATATTAGTCCAAAATAACTCCAAATTTGTCCAGAATTACTATAAAACTTGTCCAAAAATATTTCAAATTAGTCCAAAATGACTCAAATTAGTACAAAAATACTTCAAATTATTCCAAAATTACTCCAAATTAGTCCAAAATTACTTTAAATGACGCACATAACTCAAAATAAGTGTAAAATGAATCAAGTTGTCAAAAATTACTCAAAATTAGTTGAAAATGACCCAAATCTTTCCCAAAATGACACAAATCTTATCAAACATTACACAAATTAGTCCAAAATGCTGAACAATGTGTCCAAAATGGCTCAAATCTTGTTAAAAATGACACAAAATTAGATGAAAATGACTCAAAAATTGCCTGAAAATAAGTTTTTAATGTCAACACATCCCTTTAAAAATGTAATTTCATCATTTTAAGCTCAGATTTGGTGAATTTCCTGAAGAAACATAGCACACTATGAGTTCAAAGGCTGTTGGAAAGTTCAAAATCTCACAGTTCTTTTCTTTTTTTTTCAGTTTCTGGTGTAATTAGGATAATATTTGCAGCTCATATTTATTCTGCAGCCTGTGTTTAATTAATACAGCCTTTGTGTTAGTTTCTACTGAACGTATTCCTCTTTACATTCACCTCTCTACTATATTTATCTGTATGTTTTAGTCCTCTGAAACGCCTCATACTTTCACGCTTTGTTGGATCCAGTTATGGATTTAGCCGATAATAAATCACGGCTGGATGTGTGCAGCGCTGATCATCAGGAATTATTCAAGGACTAAATTATAATCCGTACGGTTTGGTGGACGGAGGCTTTTAATGCGTTATTATTCAAACAGGAAGGTGACGCCATAAATCAGAGGCTGATCACTGAACCCAGAGCAGGAGTTCCTGAAAGTAGCTGAATGTAAAAGTGAGCAGCGCTAATCTACACATGTTTATATTAGCTGCATAAATCAGAAAGAAAATAATTAGGCTCTTTATTTCCCTGCAGTGTCGACCTATTAAACGCTCCACAGCTGCACTTTAAGCAACCGGCTTCATCTTTCTGCAGCTGGATGGTTGGATTCCTGATAAACTGCAGCACAGAACGCTGAGCATTAACCCTCAGAACAGTTTTACATTCATCCTCACCGGAACAAAGTAAAGTCCTGGAAATAGAAGGAGAGAGAACCCAGAAATAACACAGCTGGAACCATGGAAAACAGGAAAAGGAGTCATTTTGGATGAATTTCCAGTTGTTTAGAGCAGATTTCTGTCATTTTGGACTCTTTTTCTGTCCAGTTTTGAGTCGTTTTACACCACTTTTAGATGTTTTTGTCATTTTAAACGACTCTTTCAGTCATTCTTTGGTCCGATTCCAACTTATTGTGGACAAGTTTGGACTCACTTGGGATAAATTTACTCTCAGTCGCTCTTGTCATCTCAGTTTTTTGTCCTGTTGTTGTCATATTATGCGTCTTTGTCTCTGTGTTTATTTTGTGCTGTTTTCTGTCCTGTTTTTTTTATCATTTTGTGTCTCATTTTTTCTAGTTTCGTGTCTCACTACTCTGTTTTGTGTTGTTTTTGTCATGCTTAGTCTCATTTGTGTATTATTGTGTCTTGTTTCTGTTTTTGTGTTGTCTTGTGGATTATTTTTCTTGTTTTCTGACTCATTTTTGTCATTTTTTGTGCCCCATCTTTGTCCTTCGTGTCTCATTTTTCTTGTTTGTGTCATTTTGTTGTATTGTTTATGTTGTTTGTGTCTCGTTTTAGTCGTTTTATGCGTCTTTGGGACAGTTTTGTCTCTTTGTGTCATTTTCTGTGTTGTTTTTGTGATTTCATGTCTCATTTCAGTCATTTTATATCTTTCGTTTTGTCATTTTGTGTCTAGATTTGGTCGCTTTACGTGTTTTTGGGACAGTTTTGTCCCTTTATTGTCATTTTGTGTCTCGTTTTTGTCATTTCGAGCTCATTTTGTCTCCTCATCCTGTAGATGTCTTTCTATCTCCATGTTTCCAGACATTTCCTCTCTATTCTGCTCATCATCAGTAGAAAGATGTTTCACCATGCTGGATGGATCTCCAACATCTTCTGGTGCAAACGCTTAATATTTTTGTGAATTTCAAGAAAGACATGGAAAATAAAGTGATTTTATTGAAATATTTGGATTTTAAGCTCAGAATTTGGTGATTTTTCCAACAGAAAGTGACACATGATGAGTTAGAAAGCTGAAAATCTGACATTTCTTTCTGTTTTTTGGTTTCTGGCTGATAGACGCTGTCATTTTTGGCATTTTCGAAAAGATAACATCATATTTTGGAGTTCGGTGTGGTTAATTAGCTCACAATTCTGTCAACAAACACATTAGTTACTGTATGAAACCACACTTTAATGTTCCTAAACTAAACTGAGAGAAGAGAAAGTGAAAGTGAGCGGCTGAACTGAGAATTAAAGAGAAATTTAACTTCATTTGTTTTGTGAGACGGAGCTGGAAGACGTTTTAATTAAATTCACAGCTTGTAATAAAGGATGCTTTACCTCAGTAACGCTGCTGATAATTTAATGCTTGAAGTGACGAGTCGTGAACTCGGCTGTTTGTAAATGATCGAGTCATTAACACCTAATGGGATCAGGTCACACTTAAAGTCCAACCTCAGAGCACTTTCTGGCTTTTTTTACTCACTGAGGCTTTTATTTCTACAAAAATATGAACATTTTTAAATATATTTCCCATTTTTGAAACTCCAGAACTCCAATATTCTAGTTTTTTGTCGTAGAACTCGTTAAACCTGCTTCTTTAGCTCAAAGAAAAAGACTTTTTTCATGTTCGTGATATAATATTCCATATTTATTGTACTTTACATGTTTAGTTTTGTTTTATTGTGATCTGCAGGTTCAGAAAATATCACTAGTTCTCTGATTATTCATATTTATGTTAATTAGAGCTCAAAGATGGAGAGCTTTCATATTTCAACTCAACAATTATCAGATATTATTGTTTGTTTTTTGTTATTGTTGTTTTACAGTTTTTTTATTTGTTTTAAAAAACAATATTTTATTTATGGAAAATTGCAGATCGTTTTCTGTGATGGTTATTTCTCGGATTTAAAATTTATTCAATTTTATTTCATTTAATTGTATTTTATGTAAGTTAGTTTAGTTTATTTGTTGTGCCCCAGCTGCTGGAATATTGCTTTTTATTTGCTTTGTTTTGTATTTTAGTCTTTTGTTGTTTTTTATTTTGCTTTTTATTGTTTTTGTTTTGCAGTTTCTTAAAACAATATTTTATTCATAGAAAATTGCAGATCTTTTATGAGATGGTTATTTTCTGCTATTTAAATTTTATTTCATTTTAATCTAATTTTTTTTTCTTCTTTGTTTTGCTTTGTTGTTTTTTGTTTGTTTTCTTGTTTGTTTTCAAAAAAACATATTTTATTCCTTGAAAACTGCAGATCTTTTCTATGATGGTTGTTTTTCCATGATTTGAAATTTAATTTAGTTAATTTAATTAAGTAAAATTTAATTAATTTCATGTAATTAATTTTAATTGATTTAATTAAATGAAATGAAATTTAATTAAATTTTTTGTGCCCTAACTGCCAGAATATTCCTGTTGTTTTGTTTGGATCTTGTTTTACAGTTTTTGTTTTTTATTGACAGCAGTAACTAGAACTGTGATTTAAATCAGCAGCAGACCTCATTTAAAGCGTCTCTTAAACAAGCGATCGCAGCCAAAACAAACTCATGTTTAAATGACGACGGTGGTCAGAAATAATTGGAGCTGCTTGACTTCCTGCAGAGGAAACGGTGGATCCAGTCCGAGGAGAAGATGAAGATGAAGATGAAGATGAAGATGAAGATGAAGATGATGATGACTCACCGCTCCGTCTTTCACCCATTAAACCAGAAAACACTCCAACCTGAACACAATGCTGATTATCGTCGTGTTCGGAGGTCCCTGAACGCATCGCCACGATGCCACTGAAACTTTTAACGAGCTTCCAGCAGGCGTTTCTACAACATGTTAAATCCTGATAAAGTGACGTTTGAAACGGCTTTAAGTAACGAGTTTCTGCAGCTAAACATCCAGACACACAGGTTAGTTAGAAACACCAACAAAACTGCCTGAAATGGCAGAAAATGTGTCTGAAGTAATACAAAATATGTATAAAATAGCTCAAAAGTAGCTACAAATGACTCAAATCTTGTCAAAAATTAGTCAAAAGTGACTAAAATATATTCAGAATAACTGGAAACGTGTTTAAAATGACCTTCAAAAATCCTTCAAATGACTCAAAATTTGCCCAGAATGTCTCAAATCTTGTCAGAAATTACTCAGAATGAGTCCAGAATTACTCAAATTTGTCCAAAAGTGCTTAAAAATGTCTAAAATTATGCAAAATTTGCAAAAAAAAATGATGATCCAAGATGACTCAAATTCTGTCAAATATTACACAAATGAGTCTAAAATGACAAAAAGTAGTTCAAAATGCTTTAAAGGTTGTCTAAAACAGCCCGAAATGTGTCTAAAAGGACACAAAACATGTACAAAATAGCTCAAAATGAGTTAAAAATTACAACTATCAGTAAAGTGACAACAACTTGCCAATAACACAATTCAAAATGAGTCCAAAATGACACAAATCCTATCAAATATTATTCAAATGAGTTAAAAATGACTAAAATTTGGCCAAAATGCTTTAAATATTTGCCTAAAATGGACTGAAATGTGTCTAAAATAATACAAAATTAGTCTAAAATGGCTAAAACTTTCCCAAAATGACACAATTCTTGTTAAATATCACACAAACTAGTTAAAAAGTACTAAAGCTTGTCTAAAATGCTTTAATGTTGGTCTAAAATAACTGTCTAAAATAATGATAAATTTGTGCAAAATATCTGAAACATCTACAATTTTATCATTTAAAACTTAATGATCAATAAAAGCTCATTTGTTTTGAACATTTGTCATTGAATGCAGCATCTTTTACACATTCCTACATGTTCATTCTGAGGCAGTGACTTCATGCTTCTCTGCAGCAGAAAATGAAATCAGGAGTCCAGGCCTAAACGCTGGGAGGTTTTCTGAGGGTTTGTTTCTGTGCAGCTCTTAATGCTCGTCTCCTCCTGTAACGATGATCATGACCACCTGCTGCCGTCTGCATCGCCCTGCATAAATCTGTGTTACGTCCCAGGAGAGGCTCGTCTCGGCTCGCAGGAAGAGTTTAAACAACATTTCAACATCAACAGGCGTCGCATGAGCTGCAAGAATGACAGGAAAGGTTTCCTAGCAGCTCTGTGTTGATCGTAGTGGTTTAAAAATGACTCCAAATTAGTCCAAAATGACTTAAATCAGTCCAAAGTGACTCCAGATTAGTACAAAACGACTCCAGATTAGTCTGAAATGACTCCAAATTACTCTAAAATGACTCCAAATTAGTCCAAAATGACTTAAATTAGTCCAAAATGACTCCAAATTAGTCCAAAATGACTTAAATTAGTCCAAAATGACCCCAAATTAGTCCAAAAATGACTTAAAATAGTCCAAAATTATTCCAGATTAATCTAAAATGACTCCAAATTAGTCCGAAGTGACTCCAGTTTAGCCCAAAATTAATCAAATCTTTCCTAATATACCACAAATCTTGTCAGAATTTACACAAATTAGTCCAAAATGCTCCAAAATTTGTCCAAAATACTTTAAAATGTGTCTAAAATATTACAATATTTGTAATGAATGACTCAGTCCAAAATTGATCAAATTTTGTTAAACATTACTCAGAATGATCCAAATCTTGTCAGAAATGATTCAAAATTTGTTCAAAATGGCTAAAACTTTCCCTGAATGGCTTAAATCTAGTCAAATATTACACAGAATTGTCCAAAATAACTAAAACTAGTCTAAAAGGCTTAGAAATTTGTCTAAAATGACTCATTTAAAACAATAAAGACTTAAAAATGAGTCCAAAATGGCTAAAATTGTAAAATTAATGCCCAAACAGTGAACCCTGACAGGAACCATCAGGGCTGGAAGCTGCAGAAAAGCACTTAATCAGACATGTTACCTGGAAATATTGCTGTTAGAAATGTAACTATGAACTCCGGTTTCATTCTGTGTTTCATCGCTTCCTGTTTTTGTTAACATTACAAAGTTTATGAATTTTAGAAAACTACAAAAAGACACAAAATTTGTCAAAAATTACTCAAATCTTGTTAAAGATTACACAAAATAGTCCAAAATCACAAAAAAATGTCCAAAATGCTTAAAAAAAAGAGTCCAAAATGACCTGAATCTTGTCAAAAATTACACAAATGAGCTCAAAATCACTCAAATTGTCTGAAAATGACTCAAATCTTGAAAAATATTATACAGATTAGTCCAAAAATCACTAAAACCTGCCGGAAATGGTTAAAATTTGTCAAAAAATTACCCAGAATGTGTCTAAAATAATGTAAAACTTCCAAAAAGTAATGCAAAATTAGTCTAAAATTACATAAATCCTGTTAATCAGCTACACAAATGAGTTTAAATAGACTAAAATGGCTTGAAATGTGTCTAAAATAATACAAAATTGTAAACAATAGCTCAAAATTTGTGCAATATGACTAAAATCTCATCACAAATGACCCAAAATTTGTCTAAAATTATACAAAATTTGTCCAAATTGACTAAACTTTCCTATAATGACAAAAAAAACTTGTCCAAAATGCTTTAAAATGACTAAAACGAAAATGTGTCTAAAATTAGTCAAAAGTTGTACTAAAATAGGTCAAGATTAGTGCAAAATGACCCAGAAAGTGTCTAAAATAATGAAAACTATATTAAAAAAAATTAAAGAATAATTCAATTAATCATTTTGGAGATGAGTCCAAAATGACTAAAACTCCAAAATGCTTTAAAATCACTCTAAAATGGCTGAATATGTGTCTAAAAAAATACAAAAGTAGTCCAAAATGACCAAACCTTTCCTAAAATGACAAGAAACTTGTCCAAAATACTTTGATATTAGTTTAAAATAATTCAAAATGTGTCTAAAATAATACAAAATTAGTGCAAAATGACTGAAACCTGTCCAAAATTATTTAAAATTACTCTAAAATGGTCTAAACGTGTCTAAAATAATACAGAAGTTGTACAAAATAGCTCAAAATTAATCCAGAATGACCCAGAATGTGTCTAAAATAATGAAAAATATATAAAAAATAATCAGAAACCCATTGGTTTCAATAGGGTCTAACCCTAACCCTAACCCTAATTAAAGAATAACTCAATTAATCATTATACAAACGAGCCCAGAAAGACGAAAACTTGTCCAAAATGCTTTAAAATCAGTCTAAAATGACCCAGAATGTGTCTAAAATAATGTAAAATATGTTTTTAAAAAAATTTAAAGAATAACTCAATTAATCATTATACAAATAAGTCCAAAATGACTAAAATAGTCCAAACTGCTTTAAAGGTTGTCTAAATGATTCCAAATGTGTACAAAATAGCTCAAAATTAGACTCAAATCATGTCAAAAATGAGTCAAAATTAGTCCAAAATCACTAAAACTTTTCCAGAATTAAGCAAATCTTATGAAATATTGCACAAAACAGTCCAAAAATCACTTCAGGTTTACCTGAATTCTGTATAAAGTGTCTAACGTTACCCAGAATGTGTCTAAAATAATAGAAAAGTTGTACAAAATGTCAAAAAATCCCTCAGTTAGTCTAAAATTACTAAAACTTGACACACATCTTGTCAGAAATGACTCAAAAGTAGTGCAAAATTACACAAATCCTGTCAAATATTAGACATATTTATCCAGAATGACTGAAACGTGTCCAAAAGTCTAAAATGGATCAATATGTGTCTAAAATAAGACAAGATTAGTCCAAAATGACTAAAACTTTCTTAAGATGTTGCAAATTGACTAGTTTGTCCAAAATGATTTCAGATTAGTTTTAAATAATTCAAAATGTGTTTAAAATAATACAAAATTAGTGCAAAATGATTTGTATATCTATATTTTTATCATTTAAAACCTAACATGCAACTTCTTTTATACGTTTCTCTCAGTTTGTTTGCTTCCTGTTTTATTTTTTAAATATTACAGCGTTTATGCACTTTAGAAAACCACAAACGTCCCAAATGTTCAGCAGGAACTCGACTGAGAACAGAAGCAGCTGCAGAAACGTCTGGTAAATAACCAGCAGCCAGATGTTGGCTTTGTCTATTTTTAATGAGGTTTGAACGTCGTTAATTCTGTTCTCAGGAAACATTAAAACCTGCATCATACATAAGTTCAAGGTATCCAGTAGCTCACACGTTATATGTAAGAAAAATAAGGAAACTAATATCCAAAAGAACGTGTGAATCCAGAAATAAGATGAAGAAATTGCTGGTATTTACAATAAAAAGTGTATAAAAAAGGAAAGTTGTCGGTTTGTAGATTTCTTTAATGTTGAGTTTACAGCATAGTTTATGTGTATCTTCATCAAAACACTTCTTTATTACATTTCCAAACTTAATACGCACACATGAGAGTTTTTTTTAATCTTATTCTCAACAAGACATGAATGCATCTTGAAAAATGATGCAACCTGGTCCTAATTAAAGCTGCAAGCATCATTGAACGGGTCCTCGCACACCCACACATCAGACTAAACTGATCAGTTTCAAGGATTATATCACAACGTTTCTAGCAATGACAATACCTTCCTGTTGCCAATAGGTGGCGCTAAGACTACGACTCACTTTTGGAGTGTGGATGTTTTCAGACCAGGACTTTTTTCCAGGACATGAGATTTGGGCCAGATTGGATCATGTGCAGATGAGATATAAACATCTTAGTAGTCGTGGCAAGACATTGAAGTTCACCAGCAGGTGGTGCTATGACTGTGAATGTACTTTGTCATATGGATGTCATCAGGGCAGGACTCTGATCAAACATGTAAAGTTGCAGGCAGATCGGAGAATGTCGAGGGTCGTTAGACAGCACTTCCTGTTTCATGACGAAGCATCAAAATTCAATGTTCTTTGAAATGAATCCAGTTCAGCTGCATAAAAAAACAAACAAAACAAACAACATTTAGCCGCTGTTGTCTCCAAACAGGAAGTAAGCGATGACATCATCCAGCTGGGTAATGATGCGACGGGTCCCAGAACACCTCCACCTCCCAAACACCTCGCAGGACAGGAAACATGCAGCTCATCAATAATGCAGCGGACGAGCCGTAAATAAATCATAAATGAGCCGACGAGTGCATGTTGGAATGGAATAAACAGGAGTGTTGCACAGCTGGAAGGTGTTTACTGTCCAACCTCGTTTAGTTTCTGCCTCCCACGCCTTCAGGAGGAGGCTGCAGCTGAATGCGAGCTTGAAATGCGACGACCTCTGACCTGCAACACGACTTCTGCTGTCTAAAGGCGGCTTCTGCTAACTGTTCTGTCGTATTTCCTCGCTGGGTTTTCCTCTTCAGAGACTCTGAATCTGAATTCTCTGCGACGCCTGCAGCATGCAGATGAAGCCAGGACCTTTAGGGTGGCGCAGAATTCACATCTCTCCGGCCTCCTTCGCCGTTTCTCCACTTTCTTAAGTGATAACGGCAACAGACAACGTTCACGCCTCATTTCATTTCATTATCGCGTCCCGTCCGCCTCATCGCCTCGGCTCCTCCGCTAGCCTTTTATCTCAGCGTGCGGCAATCACTCATAGACGGCAAACATAATGGAAGTGGGGGGGATTGTCTAATCAAAGGTTTGTGAAACCAATTTACAATGCTCCAGAAAGAGGACTCCAGAGAGGAGGCAGCGAGCCGCCGGAGATGGAAACTCTGCATAATGCCGAGTGGGTGGCTGGACTCTCAGCGGCCGCGGCGTGGGATTATTTATTAGCGGGCTTAGCGTGCATTCGTTGCATGCAGCTTGTTATGTGTGAATGCATAATAACAGGAGAATAACGGCAGTGAAGCTCTGCTGCTGTTTGTGCACAAGAAAGTCTTCATGCACCAACAAGTTCTCCTGTATAAGGATGGCAGCATTTTTACAGAAATCAGAGCATCTTTAGGAAGCTCTCCGTTTACTGATCGATCGATTAGCAGTTTGTCTCCTGTTTACTGATCGATCAATTAGCAGTTTGTCTCCTGCTGTTTTGTTAATCTTTCGCTGTTTTGTCTCTTTTTTTACCACCCACTAATCTTAAATCATAAATAATTATTGTTTTCCAGACTGCTTCAGGTTGATCTGTGGCTGCCTGCTAACTTAGCCGCTAGCTAAGGCTAACGCTAATGCTACGTGTCCACAGGATCAGTTTGTCTGCTGCTGTTTTGTTAATCTTTCACTGTTTGGTCCCTTTTTTACCACCCACTAAGTTCAAATGTTAAATCCTTATTAATTATTGTTCTCCAGATTCTCTTTCAGGTTAATTTGTGACTGCCTGCTAATTTAGCTGATAGCCATTAGCAGTACATGAAAGCAGCTAGATAGATAGATAGATAGATAGATAGATAGATAGATACTTTATTAATCCCAAGGGAACTTCAAAATGGGCTCCGGATAGCGTTAGCTGCAGGCTAAAAGAGATACAGTGCTAGCATTAGCCTAGCACTGTCAGCTGAGTAAATATTCCAGTTCTGGTATTTTTAGGGTCAAACTGGGCTTGTTTGTGTTTAAAATACAACTCTTTGCAAATGCATAAAATGATTGTAATAAAGTTTAGAGGTGAACTTTGGGAAACATCCAGAGACAAAACAAAGACACAAAAGGGTTTTAAAACCTAATGGATCTTAAAAATCTGCAGAATATGGAGAATATTCAGGTATTGTCTCTCATTTCATGCACATTTTACGTAAGACTGCTAACAAGACTTTGGAGTGAAAAAACTAAACAAAGACTGTGTGAGTCTGGATATGAAAATGAAATTATCGTTTGAAGTATCAGTTTCAATGTTTCTAGTTCAGATCAAGATACCAGAAGAGGTTTTTAGTAAATCAGTTGGAAATTCCTGCAAAAGAATCACAAATTTTAGCTATTATCAAATTAAACCTCTATGAAATTGCCTGTAATCAAACAAAAACAGCTTAAAATGGCCTTAAATGCACCTTCAGTTTACCCAAACATGTTGTTTTTGCAAAGAGAACCCCTTTAGTCTAAACACTGAAATGTTTTAATAAACGTTTCTGTAAAGTTGAGGAGTTTCCTTGTGATGTTTTATTGAAAAGCTCCATTTGCTCGTCGTCCACCTCGACTCGACTCGACTCGTCCGACTGACAGAACAAGCAGTTTAAGGCGATAAGGAAAGCAAACGCATTCCCGTCTCACTGCAAAGCAAAGAGCATCAGAGTGTAGAAATGTAATCTGCAGCAGACAGAGTCGGAGCTGAAGCTGGAAAATTATCCATCACAGTTAAAGTGGAGCAAATTCCTCCATGACCCGTCGACTCACAAGTAGCCGAGTGTTGTGGAGAGGTTGGGCTCGGCTAGTCCGGTCTGATTGCATAAGCCTTGGCCTTTCTCCTGGGGCCTTATAAATCACACTGACGTCTGTTTTATTCCTGCAGTCATTGGTCATTTCTGCTGCAGCTCTTTAATCCCCCAGCATTACTTTCCTCCACAGCTGATAATTCATAACTTCCATCAATAATCCGGTGCTCCTGATCGATCCTCAGCCTCCGACACTGAATCATAATCAGCCGCTCTGAGTTGTGTACAAAGTTAAAGTTGCTAAAATCATAAAAGGCTGTTTGTTAGCGAGGCGGCGGTCCAGAGGTTGGGAAGGACAGGATGTCTCCTCCAATCAGTGGCCTCTTCACATGCCTCTCACCGGCTGCCAGATCAATTTCACAGCTCGCTTCGGAGGTCTCAGCCTGTTTTCTCCTACTAAAAAAACCCACAGATTCAGCACAGGACGAAATTAGCTCTCAACAAAGAGATTGTCCCGATGAGTGATGGCAAACACGTCTAATTAGCTCCGTAAATACGCCACTCAGCCGGCAAGAATGACTCAGGCTGGAACCGAGTCAAGGACTGGAAGTTCACTGGATAAATGTTCTAAATCTGAGGGCCGAACATTCATCTTCCCTCGGTCCATCTGACCAGCTGATCCTCCATGAAGCCTCCAAATGAAGAAATATGAGCAGAAGAGTAAAAACTGACCTTCACAGGTCACAGTGTCCAGCCACACTTTCTCTTTGTCTTTTCTCAGCCGGAAAGAGCTGCAGAGCTGCACAGATACAGAGACAGCAACAATAGACTGTAATAAACCACCATAGAAATGATATTAAAATGATATTTTATTTCACAAAATATAGTTTAAAACCTGTAAAATGTGAAGCCAAAAACAAGAAGGAGTGTTTACAGCAGGCTGGTGTAGAAATGTATCTGAGAAGAACAAGACACAAACAAAACCAGAAAACAATGAGACACAACACGACAAAAACAAGACACAAAAGAACACAGGACACAAATGAAAAATGAGTCTTAAAACTCCCACCTACCGAAGAGTTTCTCCTGCATCCCGGGGGAGGTTGGGGACATGGAGTCTGAGTGGTCCATGTTCAAAGCCTCCATTGCAGAAGCAGCTGGTAGGAGCTGTGGTCTGAAGGTCACTGGTGCCAAAAACCCACTGGTGGACCCCAGTGGTGAGAGAAGCCGTCAAACTGAAGAAGGAGGCCTTTTGGACTTGGCTGGCTCAGGGGTCTCCTGAAGCAGCTGACAGATACCGGTCGGCCAAAGGGGCTGCAGTCGCAAAAGATAAAACTCGGGTGTGGGAGGAGTTTGGAAAGGACATGAAGAAGAACTTTCGGTTGGGCTCAAGGAAGTTCTGGCAAACCGCTTGACAGCACAGGAAGGGGAGGCAGGGCTTTGGGGCAGAACTGCTGCCCCGTACTGGGGACGTTGTCAGGCGGTGGAAAGAGCACTGAGGAACTCCTGAACCTGGTAAACACGTCCTCTGTGGAGGAGCAGAGCCTGAAGACTCGGGGGAATCTTTGTCCATATCCGTGGCAGAGGTTGCTGAGGTAGTTAACAAGCTCCTCTGTGGTGCCAGGTGTGGACGAGATTCGCCCTGAGATGCTGAAGGCTCTGGACATTGTTGGACTGTCTTGGCTGACACGTCTCTACAATGTAGCGTGGACATCAGGTACAGTACCTGTGGAGAAGCAGACCGGGGTGGTGGTCCCCATTTTCAAAAAGGGGGACCAGAGAGAGTGTTCCAACTACCGGGGTATCACAGTTCTCAGCCTCCCCGGGAAAGTTTATTCTAGGGTGCTGGATGGGAGGCTCCGACCGATGGTCGAACTTCGGATTCAGGAGGAACAATGTAGATTCCATTCCTGTCGTGGAATGGTAGATTAGCCCTGTACCCTTGCAGAGCTGCTGAGAGGGTCATGGGAGTTCCACCTGCCAGTCTAGATGTATTTTATGAATCTGGAGAAGGCCTACGACCGTGTCCCCCGAGGGGCTCTGTGGGGGGAACTGAGGGAGTATGGGGTACCAGGCTCACTGATATGAACCATTCAGTCCCTGTACAACCAAAGTGAGAGCTGTGTCCACATACTCAGCACAAAGTCAGACATGTTTCCAGTGGGTGTTGGACTCCTCTAGGGCTGCCCATTGTCTCTGATCCTGTTTGTGGTCTTCATGGACAGGATCTCAAGGATCAGTCAGGGTGAGGTGGGTGTCTGGTTTGGGGACGTCAGGATCACATCTCTGCTTTTTACAGATGATATGGTTCTGTTGGCTTCCTCAGGTCATGACAATTGTCATGCCAATATCTCAATTTAATCTCCAATATTTCACTACCCTGTGTAATATTTTATCATCATATGTGATATTTTACTACCTCAGAATCTTTACTAGTGTTACTTTTTATAATTCTAGTTTTATTTTTAACTTATTTTCTATCATTCACTGTATTTTTCAGGTCATAATTTAGTTTCCTGAGCAACATTTGGCAGAGGAATGTTATTTTACCTCATCTTTAGAATGATTATAATATAAAACTATAAATTAATCTGTTATGTTCGCCCCTGAAACTGCTTTAATTTGTTATATATTATATAATCCTGTATGAAAGGGTTTCTCTCTGTAATATTCAGACATACATGTGGTTTTTAGAATATAAAAGCAGCAGCTGGTGCTTATATCAGCTTCCTTGGTGGAGAATCTTCAACCAGGAAGTGGTGTTTTGCAGATTTTAACCCTTTCTGATCATCTCCTCTTCCATTCCCGACCTCCTTCTTCTCTGTCAGCGGTTTGGTTTCCGTTTGAGGAGCAGAACAAAGAGTCTCTCTGGGAGGAACGAAGCGACACTCTGAAGCCTTGTTAAGCTGCAAAGTGGATTTCTGAGATGATCCCAACAAGAAGGACAATGAATAATGAAGCTGAGGGGACACATCTGGATGCTTCCTGTCTGGGTTTAGTTCCTGTGAATCTGTCGGCTCACAGGAAATAAACTCTAACGGAACTCTTCGCTAAACTTTGGCTAAAGTTGCCATTTATTCACTGAACATCTGGAATTCTTTCTTATCGGAGCTACAAACGGCCTCACAAATGATGCAATTAATAAAACAACACGAAGAAATCAATTAAAATCCCAAAAAAGAATATTTTAGGAGCAAGACTTTGAGTTTAATATTTTTATACAAGAATAGAAATTAAATGGACTTCTGCAAAAAGTACAAATTTAACAAAACTCAACACAGAAGCATCAAAGGAGCTTTAATATAAATGTAAAAATGGTAAATGGTGGAATGATACTGGCTATACACACAGGAAGTCCTCGGTTTATGACGTCCTCTACCTGCAGCATTTTGTCGTTACATCAGAACTGGTTACGTGGAACTAGTTGACGAGTGGAGTGGATGAATACGTCATCAGGGCGCTATCAGACAGCTTTGTTTCCATTCTCTGGTTGTACTCCACCTTGGATTGTGCTACATTCACTAACTTTTTGTCCTTCATTATGGCTCCCAGCGTAAGTCAGACTCTTCTGATGCTTGGAAGAAAAGGAAAGCCGTCTCCATGGAAGTGAAATTAGATAGAATTAAAGGCTGGGAACAGGAAGAAACACCGACCAACATGGGTCAAGATGTAAAAACAGGTCAACATATTGTAGTGACCCTCTGTGATGAATGAGTGAGACTTTATCTGGTTCTCTGCTGGTTTATTGAACCTTCACACAGGCTACTGTGGACCGTAGCCAACGCCAGAATAACTAGAAAAACCCCATAACTTAGCTCCAGAATTAGCCACCGTTGCCAGCTCTCTCTACTGCTGACTCTCAGCCAATCAGAGGTGAGCTAACTAAACATGACACGTTCACTGACATTCGGTAAATCTGGAACTGAACAATAAACATTGAAACGTCAGCATCAACAACAATATCAGTCCGTTACAATATTCTGTTATCTTCTTGTAAAATGAGTCATATATGCATGAAAGTCGTTGGTACTCATGGCTTTTCAGAAGATCTGATCAATATTGTGATGCACAGAGCGGCTTTGTTTACATTTTCGCCGGAGTTCTGACGTGGATCCATAGGAACAGAACTCCAATGTAAGTCCAGGATCCCCTGAAGTTGGGCTCACCTCCACCTACAGCAAGGGTTCTGGAACCAAAATCCTGAAGAGGGGTTGGTATCTCTCCCTTTCCAGAGCTGCCCAGGGTGAGATTCTCTGGGTGAGTGTTGCTTTGTTGGAGTTCCATCTGCAGAACGAGAGGGTCACCTCTCTGAGACTTCATGTCACTGAGGGCTAAACTCTGACTGTTGTCTGTTTTTATGAACACCGAACACCAGTTCAGAGTATTCAGCCTTCTTGGAGTCTCTGGGTGGTTCCTGGAAGGGGGACCGCCTGGGGACTCCATAGTTCTCGTGGAGGACTTCTACGCTCACCTGGACAAAGATGGAGAAACCTGGAGGAGGTGACTGGGAGGAACGGCCTGATCTGAACCTGAGTGGTGTTCTGTTATTGGACTTCTGTGCTAATCATAGACTGGTCATAACAAACACCATGTTGGAGCATCAGGTTCTCATAAGTACCTGGTACCAGACCAGCTTAGGTCAAAGGTCCATGATGGACTTCATAGTCATATCATCAGACCTGTGGTCGTATGTCTCAGACACTCGGATGAAGAGAGGAGCAAAGCTGTCAACTGATCACCACCTGGTGGAGAGTTGGATCTGATGGAAAGCTGCTGGACAGACCTGGTAAACCCAAACATGTAGTGAAGGAGAACTGGGATCATCTGGTGGAGGACTCTGTCCATGGGGTTTTCAATTCTCACCTCCAGAAGAGTTTCTCCTGCATCCCAGGGGAGGTTGGGGACATGGAGTCTGAGTGGTCCATGTTCAAAGCCTCCATTGCAGAAGCTGAAGAGGCTGAAGAAGGAGGCCTTTCAGGTCTGTAGTTATATTTAACTACTATCTAATACTAGTTAAATGTATCTAAAACTAGTTAAATAACTAGTTAAGATAGATCCAATCAGAGGTGAATCTTAATAATTAGTTTTCTTCATACAAACAGTGACTTTAAGGTTTCTATGCTAATGCTAACGATGCTAATGTCAACCACTGATTCTCTGATCAACCGACGTGTTGCATCAGGTTGATTTTTCAGTTTAAATTCAACTCTTTTCCATCTGTCTTTGTGTTTAAATTCGGCCTCAGGGTGACCTGCTGTAAATTCTCCTGGAGATAAAGAGGATCGAACTTTAGAGACCAACTCCGACAGCTCTCTCTCTCTCTCTCTGTGAGAACAAAGAGTGGAATCAGAGACGACGTCCACGTTTCGGCCAGTTAATGCCGAGTGATTGGACTCAGCTGCACTCGGTCTGAAGCTTGAAGAGTTCTGACAGTGAAACGACGTAAGAGAGCAGCGTTTTAAATATTCACACCCTCGGCTCTCTGAACTCTGGGTTCATTCAGTCTGTGGTGACGTCAGACGTCTGCTCTTTTAGCAAGGCCAGAAAACTTGGACTGATTCCAGATCAGCACAGAGAGAGGAACACTTACAGGTCCAGTTAACGCTCTGATTGTTGATTAAAGGTTTCCTTGGAGTCAAACTGACAGCGTTAGGATGGAGATAAAACATCTGAAGGACTTTCAAGAAAATAGGCCATGAAGACGCCGAGTCATCCTTAGATCCACAACAGGAAGTTTGAGTTTCCCTCCAAACTGTCGTCTTAACTTATTTAACAAATTCTCAGCAGACCTCCAAGTCTCAGAGTGAAATCTGGGCTTCAGTTTCTAAAATTTAATGTGTCTTTAACTAAAAGGTTGTGAAGAGGAGGTTTCCACTGTAATTTGAGGTTTCTGTTTCCATCTTAGATCCACCCAGAGACCAAAACTAATTGTAGCTGCTGAACGTAACTACAGTTTAACAAAGGAAATACAAGAATGTTGGTTTGCTGTGTATTTCTGATTCATTTATTGTCATTTCTTTAACAAATAAAAATAAAAAATTAAATGCTGCACTCCCAGTACTGAGCAAAGTTTAAAAACATCACAATAAATAAGTATTTTGGGCACGTTTTTTGTTTTTTTTTTGTTTTGTTTTTTTTTTTTAAAGAAATTGGTGTAATTTTTGCCAAAATTTTGGTCATTTTGGAAAGTTTTAGTAATTCTGTACTCATTTTGAGTCAAGATTTGTCAAGATTTTGATAAGAATTGAGTTTTTTTTGTAATTTTAGACAAATTTCTGCATTGTTTTTGACAAGATTAGAGTCATTTTTGAAAAGCTTTGATCATTTTTGTACTAATTTAGAGTAAGTTTGGACAAATTTTGATTTATTATGGACTAATTTTGAGTAATTTTGGGAAAGTCTGAGACATTTTGGATTAATTTTGTGAAAATTTTGTCAAGTTTGAGTAATTTTGGACTAATTCTCAAGCATTTTGGACAAATTTGTGCTTTTTGGGGCAAGGTTTATGTCTTTTTGGGAAAGTTTTAGTCATTTTGGACTAATTCGTGTAATTTTCTGACAAGATTTGAGTCATGTGGGACTCATTTTGAGAAGCTTTTGTCATGAATTAGTCATTTTGGATTAACTGAGGGAACATATTGTTAAGATTGAGTAATTGATTTGAGTAAAATTGGACTAATTTCAGAATACTACAATAAGCCTTTATTAATGAAACAATGGAGAAATTTGTTTTGTTTCAACAGCAAATAGGATATTGTGCAAACATCTGGAAATAACAATATTACACATATAAATAGTATTACACAGATTATTTCATGAGTAGAAATACTGATAGAAAAATATCACACAAATAGAGATGTTTATCTGATGACGACAATAGAAGAAAAGTGAAGCTTTTTACTAGACTTCTTCAGAATCAACAACTAAATTCAATCTAATATCGGTCTTTAGTCTGCAGGATGCATCATCTGGGAACCAGGAATGGTCGCAGTTAAACCAAACATTATCTGAGATGTTGAAATATTTCAGTCTGAACCAGACAGATGGACGGACGGAGGTCTTCTTCCCTGGAGAGGAGTCTCTAAACAGCCGTGACAAACCAGCGAACGCAGCGTTGGAGGAGCTGCTGAATACAAATCTGCTAATATGTGTATCTGTCGTCCCACATGTATAAATCTGGCCACTCGCTCGGCTCCGTCGCTCCTCGCAGTCATGAAGAAGTGGCATTTAACCAGAAGATCTGGGTCAGCCTCCTGTCCAAGTCCAGGGCTGGAGGGCAGCGATGCTCCTCCAGAAGGTTCAGGAATTACTGCTGGGTTACATCTCTGAGAGTCCTTCAAGAGTACTGCAACATATGACAGGAAAAACATACAAAATAAACTGTATTCCTGCAGCCGAGGCACCAAAAAATACAAAAAATACTTAAATTTAATGATTAAAGTCCATTTACCAGCCTTATTTCACCTAATGTGTATTTTTTTGGCTTTTTAATGTTAAATCGTGTGTGTAAAACTATAAAATCAAGTAGAAATGTCATTATTAGCTGGGTATAATTTTATAATTTCTATTTAAAATGCAGTGTTATATATAAAAAAGTCACAATATTGCTATTGCTTAATGTACTTTTCATTTTATGATTGATTTTCATCATTAAAGTGCAGATACTGGCCTTATTTTCATTAATGTGTGTATTTATTTGGGTTTTTAATTTTCATTGAAAGATATTTCCACATGCAAAAACTATAAAATCAACAAAAAATATGGTTGAATGGTGTAATAATACTAATAATTCAGATGTAATACTGCAGAAAAGTGTTATTGGTAGTTGAGTAGAATTATAAAATTGCATTGTGGGAAAAAAGTCATATTAAAAATATGTAAAACCAGGAACTCAGTTTCAAATTGCAATAATCTGTTGTGATTATTGATTCTTTTCCAGCCTGACGGTTTTTGGTTTCCCACCATGACAGGAACCAGTGACCTTCAGACCACAGCTCCTAACAGCTGCTTCTACAATGGAGGCTTTGAACATGGACCACTCAGACTCCATGTCCTCAACCTCCCCCAGGATGCAGGAGAAACTCTTCTAGAGGTGGGAGTTGAAAACCCCATGGACAGAGTCCTCCACCAGATGATCCCAGTTCTCCTTCACTACATGTTCTGGTTTACCAGGTCTATCCAGCAGCTTTCCATCAGATCCAACTCTCCACCAGGTGGTGATCAGTTGACAGCTTTGCTCCTCTCTTCATCCGAGTGTCTGAGACATACGACCACAGGTCTGATGATACGACTATGAAGTCCATCATGGACCTTTGACCTAAGCTGGTCTGGTACCAGGTACTTATGAGAACCTGATGCTCCAACATGGTGTTTGTTATGACCAGTCTATGACTAGAACAGAAGTCCAATAACAGAACACCACTCAGGTTCAGATCAGGCCGTTCCTCCCAGTCACCTCCTCCAGGTTCCTCCATTATTCCAAGGTGCACCTAGATGCCTGTTCCTGGCTACTTTCCGGTGGTCATAGCACCCGACCCCGATCTCCTGCCCAGTGAGTGGTGGACCCACCAGGTGGTGACCCTGTGTTACTTTTTCAGGCTGTACCCGACTGGTGAGCTCCCCCCCAGACCTGGTTCCAGGAATAGGCCCTGGTTCCCCTGATCCGGACAAGGTGGCCGCTTTCCTCATCTTTGCTGCCATCAGGGTTTTCTGAATCAGTCTTAGGAGACCCAACCAGAAGCTGTTGCCTCGGACAACATCACTCCCAGGATCAGCAGGATGCTCAAACCCCTCCACCGTGACAAGGTGGTGATTCATCTGGTTTGTTTTTTTAAAATGTACATTACAAATAATTGCTGTTATTTTCACAGTTTTAAGTTTTTTTTTTTTTTTAATGACGTTAACATGGAACCATGTGAGGAAACACTGTCAAAAACTGAAAGTGAAACTCCATAAATATACAGTTTGCCTTTAATTTACCCAAAAACTACACAGGGGAGTTCATAATTTGGCTTCAGGACAAGAAAAGTTGTATTTTTTTTTTTATTCCAATAAGTCACCAATAAATTGCACTATTGAAGTAATGAATTTAAAAAATAATTAAACTTTTATTGAATGAACACAGAAGTTAAGTTATCCTCTAAGAAACAATTAGAATAAGCCTAAGCTGGAGATGAAAACCAGTAAAACTCCCAGAGAGCAGCCGGTCTGCGGGGGTTCCCTTCCTTCTGTTCAGATTAGAAACCACCGAGGGAGTTTTCAGAAACACAAAAGAAAAGAGGCAGCTGCCCCAGCGGGACCGTCTGGAGGAACTAATCTAATAAAAGACCCAGAAAACAACAACAACACAGGGACACCAAACAGAAAGGAAAACAGCTGGCTGAGTCACACAATAAACAATTAATATGGTAAAAGAGCAGGTAAATACAGATGAAGTAATTCAAATAAACAACCAAACACTCAGTTCTACCACCACCTCTACAGGAAATTAGACTTTAGTTACTAATGACTCCAAGAACTCTGAATGTATGATGGAATCTCTGAAACACAACAAACTATCATGTATTTGAGTCATAAATATACATACAGCAACTTCAGTTATCAGTTTTGATGATGTACAGAGTTGTTTTAATCAAATTTTCTTACTTTCATGGCCTCTTTACTTCTCCTGAGTGATTCCAGTCGACTACAGCTGCTGATTCCTCTGATCCAGTTCAAATAGAACCCATTAGATCCACTCATCAGACTCAAACGCTCCAGTGGGAAAGTCTGAGGAGTTCAACAAAGATCTGAAGAAGAAAATCATCGACTGGAACAAGTCACAAAGTCACTTGGAGCCATTTGAAAGCAGCTTCAGAGCCAGAATTATCTGTTTGTAAGAAGTTTAGGGCTGGTTTCAAACTGTATTCTGACTGGTTCTGAACGTTTTTTAGGTTTGATTTTGGTCCTGGTTTTAGACCATTAAGAGACTGGTTTAGGACTGGTTTCAGACTGGTTCTGGACTTTCTTGGACAGGTCTTGGACTTTTTTTAGGTGTAGTTTAGGTTTGGTTTTGGTCCTGAATTTGTACTGGTTGGGCTTCTGACTGTATTCTGACTGGTTCTGAACATTTTTTAGGTTTGATTTTGATCCTGGTTTTAGACTTTTTGGACTGGTTCAGGACTGGTTTCAGAATGTCTTGGGTGGGTCTTTTTTCAACCCCAAGAACACCAAACCTACCATCAAGCATGGAGGTGGCAGTATCATGCTCTGTGGAACTGGAGCTTTACACAAAGTAAATGGAATAATGAAGAAGGAGGATCACCTCCACATTCTTCAGGAAAACCTAAAACCATCAGCAGAAGGTTGATCTTGGACACAGCTGGATGTTTCAACAAGACAATGAGCCCAAACACACATCAGACATGGTAAAGAAATGGTTCCATCAGGCTAGAATGAAGGTTCTAGACTGGTCTCCCCAAAGTCCTGACTTAAACCCATCAAAAACCTGTGGACTGATGAAGAAACAAGTCTGAGTCAGAAAGACAAGTTTAGTTGAACTGAACCAATTCTGTCCAGAGTCAAAGAGAAACCAGAAGATTGAAACCAGAAGAACCCAACTGAGGAGAAAACAGACAAATTTAACCAAATATTAACATTTCTGTTTGTATATTTATATGTTTATTCAGAGGAGTCAGCAGCTGTAGTCGACTGGAATCACTCAGGTGAAGTTAAGAGGTCATGAAACTAAGAACATTAGATTAACACAACTTTATCCATGGACAGAACTGATCATTCAAGTTACTGTATGGAGATTTATGACCCAACAGATTCTGTCAGATTTCCAGAAATCCTTTTTGAAATCTATGAAAGAAGCAAAGCTCAAAGTTTTGGTCTCTGAGGACGTCTGCTGGTGTAGGAGTTGGTTTTAAACAGCTGTACAGATGTTGGCAGCTTTAAAACAGGATTTAAACCAGAGATAGTTTCTGTGGAACCAACTGTAAATCCACATCCTGTTGACATGTGAGACTTTCATGAACTCGTTAAACTGTTGAACAAAACGAAGCTCTGATTGCAGCTCAGCAGACGACAGATGTTTCTGCTGCAGGAAGCAGCTGTTTCAACAGCGACTGGATTCTCTTATTATGACAAAGAGAGACTCAGTGGAAGTGACGTGGACGACATTTCACTTTATTTATAACATAATATTCTGGTCATTTGAACATCTGTCCACATCTGCAGTCAGGATTTTAAGACAAACAGCTGCACATGAATCCTGCTGCTTAACAAAATGTGCTGCTATAATTAAAAGGAAAACCGATTTTTTTTTCACTGTTGTTGTCATTTTAACATCACAACATGACATTAAAACATGAAGGATTCAACTTCAGCTCCAGAGAGAAAATTTAACATTTGTTGGCTTTTATTTGTTGTTTTAGATGCAATTTCGTAGAAGATGGCGGTTCGATCTGATGTTTTTGAACAGTTTTAATGCGTCTGAAGCTCCACAATAAATGGAGAAGAGTTCAAAGAATAAAAGCAACTGATGTGGGGAATAAAAATGTTAAACTTTTCAATTCAATGGTGTTTTCATATTTTCATTCTGTGGTTATTTGAAGACACTAAAATGATTCCAGTCCAATGATATAAAGGCTTCAAACACATTTATTTCCCTTCTTTAGTCAGCAGACTTCATGGAAACTACAAAAAAAATTCAAGCTGCAAGCAGCATTGATCAAGCCTTTGCATCTTTGCTGGTCAGCAAATCCAAGCATGTCCACCAGGCGGCGCTGCGACTGAAAGTCTATTTCTGCCTATGTATCTGGTGAAGGCTGGACTTTAATCAACCATGTAAAGTTTCAGGCAGATTGGAGCTTGCACAGGCCAGTTAGAAAGCACTTCCTGTCTCACGGCAAAGCAATGACATTCAACCGGCTGCCATTTCCACTCCGTCAGGCTTTTGTGGAGCATTTTGATAACTTTTAATCACCCATGCCTGGTGTACATCCTGCCCAAATTTCAGCTCTGTCGGGGTTACCCTCACGGCTTTTGAAAATTTTTGAGGCCCTGTTCTTTCATTGGATGAAGAAACTATAATAAAAGTATAATAAAACCCATAGGTTTCACTTGGGTCTAAGGAAAAAGTGAAAGGTTTCAGATCCTCATCTTTCAGTTATTTTGAAGTTTCTCAAGCAACTCTCAGTAATTAGGTCCAAACGACAATCTTTTAAGCTAGCTTTTAGCTCCAATTTTCATCCTAATAATAATAATTTATTGTTATTTTGCAGATGTATTATTTAATTGCAGCCAATAATCTGCAAAATTCCAGTACAGAAATGATTGATCTACATGCTAATGTTATTAAAAAAAAAAAAAAAAACAGGCCAGAACTGTAAATAACATCCACATTCACATCTTTTACTGTATTTAAATTAACACAAAAAAGTGTCATTTTGCAGATATAGAACAGAATTCTCAGAGTTGTAATGTTATTTTCACATATATCTATATGTAAATTCATCCTGCCTTGTAAATTACCTTCATCACACCTTTATTATATCTTTATTTTAGCTTTATTGCATGTTTATAGTTGCTTATTCTTTAATTCATCTGTATCCAGCTGCTTTAATGTACATCTTATCTCATCTTATCGAGCTGTTTCTTGCTTTCAGGAGGGACAATGATCGATTATTGTGTCATTAAATTAGTCTAAAAATGAAAATATTGCATTCACACTGTTAGTTTTATTTACTATAGTTATAGTGGCTATAGTTGCTTCTTATCCCAAATAACTGGAAGAAATCTAAAATGCAAGAACAACCAAAGCTGGGGTCTTTGGAGACGACATCAAGCTTCTTTATGAGGCTTTTAATCACATTTTAATAACGCCATGACGTAAAACTTTGATGGAATTATGGCAGAAAATATGAATGAAAATTGTAATAATTTGTAATTATTATCATCTTTAATTTCTCAGATTTTTAGGAATTACTGTGCTGTAGTTGTGGACATTAAGTGCGATATTTTTTAATTAAGGATGCTCTTACTGTCTACTTTTAACTAGTTTTCCTTTTTTTCCTCATAAATATGGGTGCAGGTGTGTGTAGAAATCTAAATTAGCCCAACAACAGTAAAGATTTCTGATTCTGAAATAAAACAGGAGGTCAAAAGGAGGTTTTGTGTTTGAAATGAGCTTAAAATCTGTAGTTTTATTCTTCTATATGGTGCAATAAGAGGATTAATGTTCATATAAATGGGACTGATTCTGTAAAATGTCCCAGACTACATGTTGTGTGTATTTCCACAGTATTTCCTCCAGTTACAGGGAGGTTTTTCACTGCGGATCAGCTGCAGATTCTCCTCTCCACCTCCACAGCAGCTCCTGCAGCTCCTGCATGGTTGAAGACCTCGGAGTCGTGAACTCTGCTCCTCGGATCACTGGAGTGGAATCAGGTGTGTTGGAGTCGAGCTGCGGGCTGCCAATCAGACGCCTCCACCTCGCCTCCTGGCTTCAGGCTTCACCTGTGGAGCCGTTTTCTTGTTAAGCCTCTTCTAATCTCCCTCCCTGTGCAGTTATTTATCTCTGGTGGACTCCAGCCTCGACCCAGACCGACCCACTCCATCCCACCTCCATCCCACCAATGAGACTCTGCAGCTCCGTCTGAGTCCAGTTTGTTCAGAAATGACCTTTAGTTGTTCTCTTCTCTGAGTTATTATCTCATGTGGGCCAGCAGGAAGCTCCTCCAGCTCCTAGCAGATTACCACCAGGAAAAGAGGAACAAAAAGACAAAGTCCAGTCTGACTTCACATAAATATGATCATGGGTCATTCTAGAATAAAAAATATGAAAAATGGAACAAAGCTTTGCTTTACCCATTCTTTAGGAAAACTGTCTGATGATATTAAACACAAAAACAAGATAGAAAATGAGAAAAATGAGACACAAAACAACAAAATGAGACACAAAATGACTACAAAAGGATAAAAACAAGACACAAAATAACAAAAACAAGACATAAACTGAAACAAATTAGACACAAAATGACAAAAACAAGACACAAAATGAAACAAATGAGACACAAAATGAGACAAATGAGACACAAAATGACAAAAATGAGACACAACATGACAAAAATAAGACACAAAGTCCAGGTGCAGATAATCTGGTACCTGATGCTTGATTGTTTGCAGATGATGTGATTATGTTTACCTCATCAGAATGAACAAATTATCATTTTTAAGAATATAGAGCTTTGTAATGGACATTATTTACATTATTTTTGGCCCATTCTTGTTGTTGTTGTTTTTCTTGTTGTTTTCTGTTATTTTACTCGTTAATAACTGTTATTTAGAAAACCAGGGGAAATCAGTTTTTTAAAAAAAAGTTTTTTCTTTAATTTTCCATTTCTAAATTATATTTCTTTCATATAATGGCAAATATGGATACGATTGTGGTTTTTAAAAAAATTTTATTTATTCATTGCTGATTTAAATACAGTTAAAAATACATGATTTAATGGTCGAACATTGTAAAACCATTCATCAAAATACAGATTTTTCAAGTGGATGTTAACAGTTCCGGCTTTTTTTTTTTTTTTTTGAGCAGTCAACACATAGATTTTTATTTTTTAGTGTGACTTTAGTAAACAATAACTGTAATTTTATGAAATGGGGACAAATTGTTTAAAAAATAATGTTAAAAATGTATTTTGGACATTTCCATGCAGTTAGTCAGACCTGATGTTTGATCGTTTGCAGACGATGTGATTGCGTTCACCTCATCAGACCTCTAACTCCAGTCTGCACAGCATTCTGTTTCTGGAACAGTTTTCAGCTTCTTGTTATGTAGAGCTGCACACTGATGAATGATAAAAACTGTTTTCTTTTAGAGTTGTGGGGTGAGGACCTTGACATTTTGAAAAATGACAAAACTATTCAAACTACACTGGAATGCAGATGTACCAGAGTGAAGCTGCACCGACCTGAGGTGGGAACAAAGCCGAGATTAGCATCCAGCAGGAACTTAAACTGCCAGTTAGATGCACAGTTGCTTGTTTCTCTGCATCTGCACTCGTGTTTTTCAAAGTTCCACTAAGTCAAATCGCTGAATGATGCTTTACAAGACAGATTTTTATTCCCCCGTGTCCCTCAGCCTGCAAGCAAACATCCAGCATCAATCCCTTTGTTTTGCTCTGTCCTTGTGCGTCAGATATCCTTGTCTGTTTTACATTCAAGGGTAAATCTTCAGACCGACTGTCGCACTGCAGAAGTTAACATTAAATTTTCACCAACAGACTTGATAAAGCTCTTAAGACTCATCTTCTCTGTGAGCGTCTCGCTGTCAGCTGCTGAAGCTCAGAGCTTTCAGTGGCTTGTTGTGGTTTTTACAGCAGCTGATATTCAAACTAAATATGTATACAGACTCAAAAGTGACTTTAACCTGATGGAAAAATTACTACTGATGATCAGAGTACAGTGCTGTCATAAGATAGCTGAATAAATATACAGACACTGAAAAGAAAACTATAAGGAAAAAACTGAAAATAAGAGCTATAAGAGCCATTTCTTTACTACGTCTGATGTGTGTTTGGGCTCATTGTCTTGTTGAAACATCCAACTGTGTCCAAGATCAACCTTCTGCTGATGGTTTTAGGTTTTCCTGACGAATGTGGAGGTGATCCTCCTTCTTCATTATTCCATTTACTTTGTGTAAAGCTCCAGTTCCACAGAGCATGATACTGCCACCACCATGCTTGATGGTAGGTTTGGTGTTCTTGCGGTTAAAGAAAGACCCGCCCAAGACAGTCTGAAATCAGTCCTAAACCAGTCCTGAAAAGTCTAAATCCAAGACCCAAATCAAACCTAAACTGGTCAGAACCAGTCACAATAAAGTCTTGAACCAGTCCTTAAAAAGTCAAAAACCAGTACAAAATTGGGACCAAACCTAAACCAAAACAACTCCGAAAAAAACTTCAAGACCCGTCCAAGACAGTCCTAAACCAGTCCTCATCCAGGACCAGATCAAGAGTAAAATAAATCCTAAACCAACTTTAAATCACATCCAAAACCAGGAGAACCAAGATAAATACTTTGCCTAATAAACAGCTTGAAATGAAGCAGTGTTTTACTGATATTTTGCCGTCCTTGAACTGAGAAGCACCTGTTTGAGTTGTATTTTGCATAAAGATGCTCAGCAGTTTCTAGTAGAACACAGTGTTTGGTTTGTTTGTCTCCTTTATGGACTAACTGTGTGAACAGAACAAATGTACTTGTTGTTGCAGCTTTTCCTTCCTGTTTAAGAAGAGAGGAATAAACACCCACGATGCCTGCAGGGAGGAAATACACACTCCATTTAAACACTCTCAGTGTTGCTGCTAATAAACTGGAAACGATACAGTCTGTAATGGAGCCATAATGTGATAACTTTCTAGTTCTGGTACCAGCTTTCTATCAGAATGTTCTAGAATGTTCTAGATCAGGGGTGTCCAACATGCGGCCCGTGGGCCAAAAGCGGCCCTCCAGAGGGTCCAATCTGGCCCTCAAAGTGTAAAAATCCCAGAGAAGACATTAACTGCAGATTGTAAATTAGTAAAACTATAAATTTAAAATCATTTCTAGACCATGACAAGTTGTTTGACCATAAAGTAAAATCCTAGATTTTCACTGTTCTTTTCTCATTTTATGTCTCATTTTTTCTAATATTTTGTCTTGCTTTCGTTTTAATTTTTTGTCGTTTTGTTTCTCGTTTTTGTCGTTTTGTCGTTTCTTTTGTCTTGCTTGTGTTTTTTGTCTCGTTTTTCTCATTTTGTGTCTCGTTTTTCTCATTTTGTGTCTCATTTTGTGTCTCTTTTTTCTCATTAGTGTTGTTTTTTCTCATTTTATCTCGTCTTTTCTCATTTTGTGTTTTTTTCTCATTTTGTGTCTCATTTTTTCTCATTCCGTGTCTCATTTTTCTCATTTTGTGTACCGTTTTTCTCATTTTGTGTCTCATTTTTGTCATTTTGTGTCTCTTTTTCTCATTAGTGTTGTTTTTGTCATTCTGTCTCGTCTTTTCTCATTTTGTGTTTTTTTCTCATTTTGTCTCATTTTTCTTATTTTGTCTCATTTTTCTAATTTTGTGTCCCGTTTTTCTCAATTTGTGCCTCATTTTTGTCATTTTGTGTCTTGTTTTTGTCACTTTGTGTCTCGTTTTTGTCCCTTTGTGTCTCATGTTTGTCATTTTGTGTCTGTTTTCTCATTTTGTGTCTCATTTTTGTAATATTTTGTCTTTTTTATTGATTTTTGATCTCTTTTTGTCTAGCTTTTGTCATTTTGATCATACAGTAAAATCCTCTATGGTTCAGTTTCAGGTGACTAAATGTTGTGTTCCTTTGTCGACACTCTGTGATTTAGAAGTTGTAATGTGGAAATGATAAACTGAGGCTGAATGTTGATGAAATTTAATTTATTTTTCTTAATAAATTTCAGGTTGTTCATGATGTTCAGTAATAAAAACAATTCCTTAAAGGTGAACATTTTGTCAAACATTAGGAGTTGTGGTTATTTGTAGGTTCTTAAGCTGTGATTTTACTGGTTCGGTCCACTGGAGATCAAACTGGGCTGAATGTGGAACCTGGACTAGAATGAGTTTGACTCTCCTCTCCTATAATGTGTGTGAATATGTTAATGTTGAAGGAAAAATGGAATCTTTTGAGTGTTTTTCTGTTAATTGGGTTTCCTGCATGTGAAGCTGGAGAACAATTAAAAGCTGGTTCTAGCAGAACAAACATGTCTGTGGAGCTCTGCAGGTCTGCAGTCTGTCCTAATTCCACTAAACCATCATTCAAAGCTTCCACTATGAAAAGTGTCGGCCTCGGTGTGCTCACAGCATCAATGTCAGGGAGATAAAAAGTGGTTTCTGTGACGCCTCAATGGCTCCCAAATTGCTGCAATTTTAATCAGTCGCCATAATAACAATAATAATAACAATAAAAAGGCCTCTTATCTGGCTTTTAAATGAAATCTAGTTCCTGCGGTCAGTTTTTTTCCTCCTCTCACAGCGAGGAGACCTTTCTCTGCTCTTCAGTGGAACAAATATTCATAAATCATTGGAAAGTGGCTCCATTTACGAGTGGTTTGGTGCAGCTGCTTGGATGCGAGAGGCTTGAGCTGTTCTGAGCAGACGCCAGACAATAACGGCTTCGGTGTCAAAGTGCAAGTGAGATAAATGACTCACGAGCATCTGCTGTCGAGCTTCCTCCTCTAACCGAGGCTGGGTCAGGGACACTTCCTCTGCTGTGGTCACATTCCTCACCACTGTTTCTGATGCTCTAATAACAGCACAGACAAAGACCTTTAAACCCAAGCACTGTTTAGAGTCTTATTTAGCGGCTTACTGGAGCACTCTCAGCAACCACAGGTCATTTTTTCTCATTTGTAAGCAACAGAAACATAATAAAAGTATCAGAATTAGCTGAGGAGAAACATCCGTGAACAAAAGTTTACATCCTTTTGTAAAGACCGTGTTTATCCTGATAGTCTGGAGATCTAATGACTCCTAGAACGGTCAACAATCATGTATTTTGGAAACATGACTAAATCATTTGGATCAAAAATATACAAAAACAAACCTAAAATTGACAGTTTTCATGATGTAGAATGTTGTGTTAATCTAATTTTCTTAATTCCATGGCCTCTTAACTTCTCCTGAGTGATTCCAGTCGACTACAGCTGCTGACTCCTCTGATCCAGTTTAACTAGAACCCATTAGATCCACTCATCAGACTCTACAGTGGGAAAGTCTGAGGAGCTCAGCAAAGACCTGAAAAAGCAAATCACTGACTTGAACTCAAAAGTTGCCCCCGATTGGGTTCTGGTTTTAGACTGGTTTCAGACCATTTCTAAAACTGGTTTCAGACCATATTCCAACTGGTTCTGAACATTTTTTTGAACTGGTTTTGGATTGATTCTGGTCCTGGTTTTAGACCTTTTTAGGATCAGATTAGGACTGGTTTCAGACTGTCTTGGACTTCTTTCTGAGTAGTTTAGGTTTGGTTTCGAACTCGGTTTTGTACTAGTTTTTGATTTTTTTAGGACTGGTTCCAGACTGTATTCTGACTGGTTCTGACTGGTTTAGATTTGATTATGGTCCTGTTTTAGACTGTCTTAGGCGGGTCTTTTTTAAAAAAAACATCTAAAACCATCAGCAGAAGGTTGATCTTGGACACAGTTGGATGTTTCAACAAGACAATTAGTCCAAACACACATCAGACGTGGTAAAGAAATGGTTCCATCAGGCTGGAATGAAGGTTCTAGACTGGTCTCCCCAAAGTCCTGACTGAAACCCATCAAGAACCTGATGAAGAAACAGAAATAGTTTCGGCTTAATGACGCCTTAATGTAAAGTATCTCCACTGAGCATCTCTCGGTTTATTCGGAGCTCTAGTTTCCCCTCAGCGGCCAGAAATCCATTAATGCAGCTTTAACGGACCCTCAGGATTTCATTTGTGAGCAGTCAAAGTCTCTGTTTGGGTTGTTTGCGTGGTCAAAACAAATGTATTTACAGAGAAAGCTTCATTCTTTAAAGCTCTCGTCATCGTCTTAGTGAATGAAAACACTGGCAGGACTGTTTGTTTTTAACCTTTTAGGATTAAAAGAGTCAAAAATAACAAGTAAAACACAAGAAAACTGTCAGATGAATCAAAACCAATAATACAAAACTGCAAAAACAACAAACATGATATATTAGTTCTTTATTGCTTTAAATTAGCTTTCTCAATCAATAATTCATGAACTTTATTGATCTTTCTCATGTACAGTGAACAGAACTGAAACTTTTTTATAAATATGATCATGTAATCTCCCAGAAACACAATCTGTTCTTGGTTCAACGTCGGTTTAAATGTAAATCAGTTTGAATATAAACCAGCTGAGGGGGTCAGTCCCTCTGAAACAACAGAAAATAAACTGAAAATATTCATTAAAAAGGCAAATAAAGTGAAAAGAAACAGCAGACGGCAGCTTCAACTCCTGATCTGTCAGATATTCAGACTGTCCAGATGTTATTTCCAGAACCTTCAGGTCCTTTAACACAAGATTCTGTCGTCAAAACTTCAAGAATTAAATCAGTTTAATGTTAATGTACAGCTGACTTGTTCTTATTATTACTGACTTCTGTTGGGTTTTTGGTCTCTCTTGGTGAGTTTTAGCTAAAATATATAATTGTGTTTGTCTCATTAATTGATAAAAGTATCTTTTTGTTGTTGTTTGTCGTGTTTTGGGTTTTTTTTGCAAGGAATTATCCCCAGTAATGATGGACAGACGGAGGAACAAAGCGAATATATATGCGGTTCAGTTTTAGTCATGTTAGATTAATTTTGAGCAAATTTTGACTAATTTTGAATACATTTGGACCAATTGATTCCTTTAGGACTCATTTTAAAACATTTTGGACTGATTTGTGTAATTTCTTGTCAAGATTTGAGTCATATTAGACCTATTTTGAGCATATTTTGTCAAATTTCAGTCCTTTTGGACTAATTGAGGTAAAATTTTGTAAAGATTTGTCTCATTTTGGGAACATTTTAATCATTTTGAATTAATTTAGAATAAATTTGGGTTCATTTTAAAGCATTTAGAATTGATTTGTGTATTTTTAACAAGATTTGAGTCATATTGAATTAATTTTAAGAAAATTTTGTCAAATTTTTGTCATCTTGGAATAACGGAAAATTTTGTTAAGATTTGTGTCATTTTTGGAACATTTTTGTAATTTTTAAACAATTTTGGACTAATTTTTAATAAATTTTGACAAATTTTGAACTCATTTTAAAGTGTTTTGTATTAATTTGTGTAATTCTTTGACAAAATTTGAGTCACATTGGACTAATTTTGAGAAATTTTGTCAAATTTTAGTCATTTTGGACTAACGGAAAAATTCGTTAAAATTTTTGTCATTTTGCACTAATTTTGAGTAAATTTCTACTAATTCTGAGTCATTTTGGACGTTTTGGAACACTAAGATGAGCATTTATTAATCAAACGGTGGAGAATTTTGCTCAGAAACTGTTCAAAGGAGGCCACAGGTGCAGAAAAATCCTACAGAAAAATCAGCAAAGTGTTGCTATAAACGTCTTATTTGTTCTGATTGATTAAAACAACGTCATTGTAATTAGTGAACACACAGCAGGTGATGTTCTGATGAAGAATATTTACAGCAGCTGGGAGTTGTAGAGAATAAAGCTCAGGGTTTTTATAGTAATAATAAATCCGTCTCCATACACACTGACTTATAATAATAATAATAATAATAATAATAATAAATCCGCCTCCATGTTGACTGGTGAAGCTCTGCTGCTCTTTAATGAGAGGAATTAACGAGGTGTCGGCTCCAAACGTTTAAAGAAAAGTCTCACCTGGTGGTCTGAGTCATCTGAAGACTATTCACCTCCAGATCTCCACCTCCAGCTCCTCAGAGGCGTTAAACGCTCCGTCAGGCTCTAAATGTTGATCATATTTAACATGAATGGACGTTAAACGCATGAATGGAAACAGCTGAAGGAAAACCTGCTTTAATCTGCTCTCATTCAGATTTTTATACGGAACCTGGAACCATTTTTAACACACATTGCTTATTTTTTTATTATCTGGATTCACTAAACTGAACAAAAACACTAAAAACAGCTTAAATCTCTACAAAAATCTGCAGCAAAAATATGATAGAAAATTATAAGACTGTAGTGTTTATAGTTTATAAGCATTATTGATGGGGTTTTTTTTGTCATTATGGACAAATTTGTACTTTTTTGACAAGATTTGAGTCATTTTGGAGTCATTTAGAGTTAATTTCAACAAATTTTGGGTCATTTTTGATCAGTTTCTTTAATTTTTGACAACATGTGCATCATACTGGATTAATTTTGGACTGATTTTAAAACAGTTTGGATTACTTTGTATAATTTTTTGACAAGTTCTAGTCATTCTGGACTAACTGAGGGGAAGTTTGTGTCATTTTGTACTAATTTTGAATAAATATGGGCCAATTATGAGTCATTTTGGACCAATTTGAAGGCATTTTCTGTTAATTTGTGTAATATTCTGATGAAATTTAAGTCATATTGGGATAGTTTGAGTCATTTTGGAGTAACAGGGAAAATTTTTGCATTATTATAGACTAATTTATAAGCATTGTTGACAAGTATTTTGGATTTTTCTGTCATTTTGGATAAGTTGAGGGAAAATTTTGCATCATTTTGTACTAATTTTGAATGCATTTGGCCAGATTTTGAGTCATTTTGAACTGAATTTGAACCATTCTGCTTTAATTGGGGTATCTGTCTGACAAGACTTGTGTCATATTGGAAAAGCTTGAGTCATGGAGAAATTTTTGGTAAATTTGGACTACTTTTAAAACATTTGGGATAAATTTGTGTAATTTTTGACTAGATTTGAGTCATATTGGACTAATTTGAACAAAAATTTGTCAAATTTAAGTTATCATGGACCAACTGAACTAAAATTTAGTTAAGATTTGTGTCATTTTGGGAGGGTTTTAGTTATTTTGGACTAACTGAAGGAAAATTTTGTGTCATTTTGTACTAATTTTGAATAAATCTGGACTGACTGAATGTTTTGGACCAATTTGAAAGCATTTTCAATTAATTTATGTAATTATCTGACTCAATTTGTGTAGTTTTTGACTAAATTTGAGTCATATTGAACTAATTTGAAGAATATTTTGTCAAGTTCTAGTTATTCTGGACAAACTGAGGGGAATTTTTGTTAGGATTTGTGTCATTTTGGGAAAATTTTAGTCATTTTGAACTAATGTTGAGCTAACTTTGACTAATTTTGACAAATTTTGGACTAGTTTACAGTCATTTTGGATAAATTTGTGTGATTTTTGACTAGATTTGAGTCATTTTGGACTGACGTTAAGAACATTTTGTGTCATTTTGTGTGGTTAATTACAGCATCTTCGGTTTATAGAAGTTGTTTTCTCAGGTTCAGTTAATTTAAATCTTTCCCAATTTGATCGTCAGACGACTTCCTGAAGTTAAATCTCATTTTTAAGGCGGCAGAGAAACTTCTAAGCTGAATAATAATTTACAGAACGTATTTACATTCTTAAGCCTCTCTTTAAAAAGCAAATGACATTTATTTTGAAGGCAGAAAGCAGTTTGTCAGGTTAAATAAACCGCTGATCCGCTAAAGGTCATGGTTTCAGTGTTTCTAGGAGTTCTTCAGGAGTTTTTCTAGCAGAACTCTTGGATAAAATCAGTGTGCTTTGCTTCATCCTGGCTGACGAGCCGATGGCTTTGCTCTGATGGGATTTGTTTTGGGGCTCTGAGGAGGACCGTCCTAAGGCGATTTCACTTCCTGTCAGCCCTCGCTGGGCTTCGGATCATCATCCCGCCTGAGATCCTTCTGGCCGTAATTCTCCAGCTCATTTCTTTAAGTTCGTCTGCAGGATTCCACAAACGTCCGTCCATGTAGGTTGAAGCTGGAGGTCCAGGAGCTGCTGCATGTTCAGGTTTAATCCGCCTCCTGCTCATCCTCGCTGCTGTTTCCTCTGTTTACTCACAGTTTTTCAGTCACCATCTGCTGCCTTTCTGTCCTTCCATGAACCAACTGGACTCAGGTGTTGCTGAGTGAAACCAAACAAACAAACCAACCTCGACCTTCTTCTTGGATGTTAAACTGAATTAAGCTCCTGCAGACGCCTGAAGCTGGAGCTCATCATGTGAGGATCAAACAGACGCTCTTTTATCTGCAGGTTTCAGCCCTCAGGCCTCCTCATGAGGGCTGATCCTAAAGATCTTAAAGGCCTCCAGGCCAAACATCCAATAAAAGAGAAAATCATATGGAGAACTCTTTCCTGTTACTCTGATGCGTCTGAAGGCGTCGACTTCACATCTGAACCAACTTTTCTACCAAGATGATGCTGAAAATATGATGTAGAGCAACAAGTTAGAATATTTATGGACAGTCAGGAACTAAAGCTTCCATCCACCTGTAAAGCTGTTTACCATCAGTCTTTAGTCTCCAATGACTCCCAGAACTCTGAATTTATGATGGAATCATTGAAACACAAAAACAATCATATACTTTGGTTCTTTCGTTGACTTATTAAAGGTCTTCTGGAAATGGGTTAAAAATATCCATAAAACAACTTGATTTTTCCGTTTTGTTGATGCAGAAAGTTGTGTGGATCTAATTTTCTTAGTTTCGTGGCCTCTTAACTTCTCCTGAGTGATTCCAGTCGACTACAGCTGCTGACTCCTCTGATCCAGTTCAAATAGAACCCATTAGATCCACTCATTAGACTCAAACAATGCAGTGGGAAAGTCTGAGGAGCTCAGCAAACATCTGAAGAGGAAAATCATCACTGGAACAAGTCAGAAAGTCACTTGAAGCCATTTGAAAGCAGCTTCAGATCCAGAATCATCCGTTTGTAAGTTGAGGGCTGGTTTCAGACTGTATTCTGACTGGTCCTGAGCATGTTTTTTGCATTGGTCTAGGTTTGATTTTGGTCTTGGTTTTAGGACGGTCCATTTTAGAACGGTCTCGGGTGGGTCTTTTTTTTTTAAACCCCAAGAACCCCAAACCTACCATCAAGCATGGTGGTGGCAGTATCATGCTCTGTGGAACTGGAGCTTTACACAAAGTAAATGGAATAATGAAGAAGGAGGATCACCTCCACGTTCTTTGGGAAAACCATCAGCAGAAGGTTGATCTTGGCCACAGTTGGATGTTTCAACAAGACAATGAGCCCAAACACACATCAGACGTGGTAAAGAAATGGTTCCATCAGGCTGGAATGAAGGTTCTAGACTGGTCTCCCCAAAGTCCTGACTGAAACCCATCAAGAACCTGTGGACTGATGAAGAAACAAGTCTGAGTCAGAAAGACGACAAGTTTAGTTGAACTGAACCAATTCTGTCCAAAGGACTTCGTGTAGAAAAACCTCAAGAACACGAAGTCTACCATCAAGCATGGAGGTGGCAGCATCATGCTTTGGGGCTGTTTTGCTGCCAGTGGTACAAATTTTCATTTTTCATCCATTTTAAAGCAGCAAACTGAACAAAGAACCTCAAATAGTTGCTGTTATGAAAAGCTTTCATTTAGAATTTGGATTAAGACGGTCTTTCAACAGAGACGGAAACTTTTCTACTTCCATCCAGCCGGAGGTTGTGGATAATTTCACTAACTCCAGTCGGTGTCAGAAGAAAGAGAAAGAGAAAACAAACCCTCCAGTTATTCTCGTTCCATTGAAGCTGGATTCATTCATGAGTGTCGACACAGGAAATCCTTCTGGAGATGCAGGTGAAAGGACGCTTTCCAATAAAAGCGGCGACACGCTAGCGGGACGATGATTCTTCAAATATTTCCACTTGTGCTCTTTTACCAATAAAAACAAATTTCCGGGCCAGCTGCTGCGAGTCTGCAGAGTGAGTGGAGCATGAATAATGCAGACCTGTCAGCATTGTGTCTGCTCTGAATGCTTTAAATGGTTAGCCCGCTTAAAGAGTCGGCTTGCGCTAATCTATAATTTATTGTATTACTCTGCTTTTGTCCTGAACTCGGCTCGATGCTCTTGTCACAGTTTTTTTCAGGGGGGAAATGTTTTTCAAAATCCAGACAGGCTGTGTTTTGCATTTTCTGACCGCTGTGACGCGAATACAAATGCAGCATGTAGCTTCAGATCATGCTAATGCGCAAACACAATTAAACCTGGAAAAAAATTGGAGCCATTAACTGGTCTGGGATCAGCTGGGAGGATTCAGTCTTCTGTAATCCATGACCACCTTTTCCTGCATTTAGTCCTAATAATCACAGACGTTCTGCTGTCAAACCAGGTTTTTATTTATTATTCATCCTGTCAGCTCTCATCCACAGGAAGTTCTGCTGTAGTCGGATTCATAAAAACACAGAGAGGAGGCATTTCTGGCTTTAAATCACCAATAAATAATCTAACAAATGATAACAAAAAATGGGAAAAATGAGACAAAATGAAAAAAATGATACATAATGAGAAAAATGAAGGAGGAAACAACAAAAAGGACACAAAATTAAGAACAAAAAACAAAATTGAGACACAAAATGAGACAAATGAGAAAAACAAGACACAAAATGAGAAAAACGAGGCACAAAATGAGAAAAACAAGACACAAAATGAGAAAAATGAGACACAAAATGACAGAAATGAAGGAGGAAACAACAAAAATGACACAAAATTAAGAACAAAAAACAAAAATGAGAGAGAAAATGAGAAAATTGAGACACAACATGACAGAAATGAGACAGAAAATGAGAAAAATTAGACAAAAAATGACAGAAATGAAGGAGGATACAAAAATAGGAACAAAAACAAAAATGGGACAAAAAATGAGAAAAGCAACACACAAAATGAGAAAAATGGGACACGAAATGTGAAAAATGAGACACAAAATGACAAAAACAAAACAAAATGAGAAAAATGAAGGAGGAATCAACAAAAATAAGAACAAAAACCAAAAATGAAACACAAAATGAGAAAAACTAGACATAAAATGACAAATATGAGACACAAAATGAGAATAATGAGACACAAAATGAGAAAAATGAGACACAAAATGAGAAAAATTAGACAAGAAATGGGAAAAACAAGACAAAATGAGAAAATTGAGTTGAGAGAAAAGTTATACTATTATTTAAAGATGGAAAAATGAGAAAAAAGTTTTTAAAACTGTAAATAACTTCCACATCAAAAATGTGTTTTTTTTGTCTAATAGTAATTATACAGCTATACAGAAATTTTAGTTTTCAACCATACATTATACATACATATAATTACAGAATTTATACTCTATTTAAATCTGCAAAAAATGTCTTTTGTTTTTAAAAAAAAGCAGAAATCACAGTAATTATTTTTTGTTTTTAAAATTTATTTTACAAATTTTGCTATTTTTGTTAAATTACTGAAAATATTGAGTAAAATCACAGAAAAAATATGTTGACTATATTAAAAGCAGAACAAAATTGTAAATCATATCCGCATTCAAATTGCATGTTTTAATAAATATTCTTTTGTTCTTTTTTGATGTTTAACTGTATTTAAATTAGCTATAAATATTATTATAGACACATTTGCTGTTATTTGAAAGTAAAATCACGCAGAACAAATCAGTTTTAGGAACTTATTTTGCAGATTTTTTAAAAAGTATGAATTTACATGTTCACTGTAATAAAAAACTAATATTGATGTGTTCTTTTACAGCATGTTAATGCAAAATGACAGTTTTAAATCAGAAAAAAATTTATTTTACTGATATTTGCAGGTATTGTCAACATTTAATGTATCTTTTTCTGACACCTTTGCTGCCTTTATGTGATTCTTAATTCAGTATATGATTGTAAAATCCATTTACAGCATAAAGTCTCTTTCTAATTACCAGGTAAATGCAGGACTCTCGTGTTTTTGTTCCTGCAGCAGGTCGAGTGAAAGAAAAGCAGCAGAACAACCGGATACTCGACATAACGTCCAGATAGGATCTTAAAAGCATAAAGATGAGTCCAGCAGATAGACGTAGAGCAGCAACTCGATCCCACGGTGACAGCGAGGTGACCCTGAGATATCATCACCAGCTGCATTAAAGGCACCAGAATTTACTTTATTCTGCATTAAATATTCATCAGGCAGATAATGTTAAATTAGCATTCTCTATTAATGTTTTATCCTCGTACGGATGCACAAAGTTGGAGAAGATTTTGTTCCGTTTTCTTGCATAAAAGTGTTTAAACATATTATAAATGCCCTTTTTTATTATATTAAAACCTCATATAAGTTTTCTTATAAGGATTATTAATGTGTTTGACTTCAACAGCTACTCAAAATTAGTACAAAATACTCTAATTCAGTCAAAAATTACTCAAAATAAATTTAAAACAACACAGACTTCCCTAAAGTGACTCAAATCTTATCAAATATTATACAGAATAGTCTAAAGTGATGATAATCAATCAATAAATTTGTCAAAAATTATTCAAAATTAGGACAACATGACTAAAACTTTTCCAAAATGACATAAATGTGGTCAAAAATTCCTCAGAATTAGTCTAAAGTGTTATGGTCATAGCGTCTGGCCAGTGACAGTCCTTTCCTTCCTCCAGTCCAGGTTTTTCTTTCTCCTAGGTGTGTTCTGACACTATAACAGGTGCAGGTGTTTAGTAATCAGCAGAGACAGAGTGCAGGCAGGTGTTCCTCATCATCATCTTCACACACTTCTCCATAAAACCAGACGTCATTCTGCACTCAGAACAAGACCATGAACCTACATCTGTTAGTGCTGTGCACTGTTCAGTTCTCACCATTTGCTTTTAGTAATCCTGTGTTTCTTTATGTAGTTCTTCACCTACCTGTGCCTCCTGGATCCACTGTTCGCTTTGTCCTGTCTGTTGGAGAGAAACTCACCTGTTGGATTCCTGGGTTCCATGCTTCTGCCAGTCTGCTCTGCATTCCTGCCTCTGAAGCCTACATCTGTCTCTAGCCTCCTCACACCAGGAGCTGTTGGACCTCCAGCTCCTCTACCCTCCCAGTCCTACACCTGTCTCTAGCCTCCTCACACCAGGAGCTGTTGGACCTCCAGCTCCTCTAACCATCCCAGTCCTACATCTGTCTCTAGCCTCCTCACACCAGGAGCTGTTGGACCTCCAGCTCCTCTAACCATCCCAGTCCTACATCTGTCTCTAGCCTCCTCACACCAGGAGCTGTTGGACCTCCAGCTCCTCTAACCATCCCAGTCCTACATCTGTCTCTAACCTCCTCACACCAGGAGCTGTTGGACCTCCAGCTCCTCTACCCTCCCAGTCCTACATCTGTCTCTAGCCTCCTCACACCAGGAGCTGTTGGACCTCCAGCTCCTCTAACCATCCCAGTCCTACATCTGTCTCGAACCTCCTCACACCAGGAGCTGTTGGACCTCCAGCTCCTCTAACCATCCCAGTCCTACACCTGTCTCTCCACTGCAGCCCCACAATCTACACCTGTTGGGTCGTCTCTACACTGCAATGGTTGGAGTCAGTCCCCATCACCAACTCTGTTCCCTTCACTCAGTAACTAAGTCCCCGGTACCTAAGCACTACCAGATAATAGCTGTGTTCAGTGAACTAATGTTCTTCATTGTTTATTACTATTTACAGTCAGATGCTAATTCCAGCTAAGGTTAAATGCAGGCGCTACATCTTTAGCTGTGTTTTTTGTGCACCACTGGGATTTGGGGATTCTGTTTGTTTGGGTTTAGTTGGGAGTTGGTTTCTGTCTGGGGTTTTTGTTGTATTCCTCTCTTGGTGATTACCAAGCCGAGGTTTACCTTTTGATGTTGTTTTGTTGGTGTAATTAGTTCTTCCATCCTGCAGAGGGAATCTAGTTCTGGCCGTGATAAATGGATAAGTAGTTCGGGGTTCCAGCTTCTCCTCAGAGCTTCCATCAGCAGAAATGTCTCCTCATCAGTCGATCTTCATCACTAATCTGCTTCTAAACCCTCTCCGGTCGATTTGGTGGAATTCATGAGGAAATAAAAATCCTTCCTGCAGCTGCACAAGTTTATTTCTCAGATTGTGAATCAGATTTCTGCTGATTTCCGGAGTTGTATTTCAGAGTCAATATTTGGCCTTTTTGTTTCCTTCCACTCGTCTCGTCTCTTTTAGCGGATTCTTCCCACTCAGAAAACAAACCTCCAGATAGCAAACTTCCATTGAATGATTTCATAAACTGGTGCTGGACTGACGGAAAAGAGTTGCTCATTGGAAACACAAATCAACTCCATTATTTAAAAAGAAAAACCTTAAGATGGAGGCTTCAGGTCATCAAAACTTTTATTTTGTTAAAGATGAGGAGCCTTTCTGACTAACATACTAGAAAATAATGCACATGAATATAAGGCTAAAAAAAAATCAATGAAAAATATTAAAACCAGTGAATTGCAGCTTTTAAAACAAACAAAAGCTGCTTTTCTGTGTTTTAGTCTTAAACTAAATTCTTTTCTTATTGTGAAAAAGATGATTAAGGAAATAATAATGCAGAAATTAATAAATAAACACAAATAAAACACTATGAGGTCAGTCTTCAGTTTCCAATGACTCCTACAACTCTGAATGTTCAACAATCCTGTACTTTGGTTCTTTCATAGATTTATTAAAGATCTTCTGGAAATGTGGGCCATAAATCTCCATACAATAAATTTAGTGATCAGTTTTGTTGACGTAGAAAGTTGAGTTAATCAAATTTTCTCAGTTTTATGACCTCTTAACTTCTCCTGAGTGATTCCAGTCGACTACAGCTGCTGAGTCCTCTGAATAAACATATAAATATACAAACAGAAATGTTCATATTTGGTTAAATTTGTCCATTTCCTCCTCAGTTGGGTTCTTCTGGTTCCAACCTTCTGGTTTCTCTTTGACTCCTCTGGACAGAATTGGTTCAGTTCAACTAAACTTGGCGTCTTTCTGACTCAGATTTGTTTCTTCATCAGTCCACAGGTGCTTGATGGGTTTAAGTCAGGACTTTGGGGAGACCAGTCTAGAACCTTCATTCCAGGTGATGGAACCATTTCTTTACCACGTCTGATGTGTGTTTGGGCTCACTGTCTTGTTGAAACATCCAACTGTGTCCAAGATCAACCTTCTGCTGATAGTTTTAGGTTCTCCTGAAGAATGTGGAGGTGATCCTCCTTCTTCATTATTCCATTTACTTTGTGTAAAGCTCCAGTTCCACAGAGCATGATGCTGCCACCACCATGCTTGATGGTAGGTTTGGTGTTCTTGAGCTTTAAGGCCTCACCCAAGACAGTCCTAAACCATTTCTGAAAACTTCTAAAACCAGGACCAAAATCAAAGCTAAACTCGTCCAGAACAATGTTCAGAACCAGTCAGAATACAGTCTGAAACCAGGCCTTAAAAAGCCAGAAACTTGTACAATACTGGGACCAAAACCAAACCAATACTAATCTTTAAAAAGACCAAGACCCGCTCAAGAAAGTCCAGAACCAGTCCAGAAGCACTTCTAGAAAGCGCCAGAGCATGATACTGCCCCCACCATGCTTGGTGGTAGGTTTGGTGTTCTTGGTGTTAAAAAAAGACCCACCCAATACGGTCTGAAACCAGTCCTAGACCAGTCCTAAACCAGTCCTAAACCAGTACAACAGGTTTAGAGTCATGGTTGACCAAAACCAAACCTAAACTACTCCTAAAACAGTCCAAGACCTTCTATTGTTATATGGATAGAATATATAGATAGAATGGGTTATATGTTAAATATTTACTAATACTGGACAGATTTTTCTCCATAGTGAAGTATTTATAACATCCACAGCTGCCTGAGTGTAGAAAACATTCACAGTTCTTAGGTTTGACTCAGTGTTAAATCATTTATTTATTCATATTTGAGGATTGGTCTCATCACAGCCTCTGGGTCAGCTGGTTGAATGACACCAGGAAGATATCTGACGCAGTCAGAGAACATCGGCCTGTAGCTCCATGAGTAACGTTCACATCCCATAACCTCCTGAAACACAGAAGTTAAAATAAAACCACCGCGAGGTCAGAAAACAACATACAAGAACATCTACAGCAGCTCAAAGTGAAAAAAGACACAATAAAATGTGACTTTTAAGGTTTGATTTCCATTTAGAATCTAATTCTGAAGCATGAATGATTAAAACTCAACAAAAATTCATCTGTGCAGTGATAGAAAAGGAAAAAATAATGAACATTTAAACCTATTTTTAGAGAAAACACATTTAATATTTATTATTGATCACACATTTCTGATCTAGACATTATTCACAGCTTTGAAAGTTCCTTTCAGTCTTAAATCTACGTAACTTTTCTTTCAGATGATGACCAAATATCTAGAAAATAACCCTTTTTGTTGATTTAAATAGAATAAAAAGTCTCATTTTTGTCATTTGGTGTCTCATTTTTGTCATTTTTATTCTCATTTCTATCATCTTGTGTCTTATTTTTCTCATTTTGTGTCTCATTTTTGCCTTTCTGTGTCTTGTTTTTGTCATTTTTGTGTCATTTTTCTCATTTTTGTGTCATTTTTGTCATTTTATTCTCATTTCTATCATCTTGTGTCTTATTTTTCTCATTTTGTGTCTCATTTTTGCCTTTCTATGTCTTGTTTTTGTCTCGTTTTTCTCATTTTGTCTTTCTTCAAATAATGAAAATGATGTAATTTTAGCATTAAAATTGGGGGGGAAATACATTTTTAAAAAATGTCCTGTTTTGTTCAGGTTTTTTTTTTTTACAGTCAACCTGTAAATTTTACCAAATACAATCAAAACTATAAACTCCTTAAAAGTACCGTCTAAAACATTATTTACAAATTTTCCATATTTAGGTCACAGAATTTATCTGTAAAATAACACCAAACATCTGTAAAATAAAAATATATTCTTTACCAATTTAAATATAGTAAAATGTGTGTATTTTTTTACAGATAGACTTTTTAAAAGACTAAAATATCATTTATAAAAATACGGTTTTGATGACGTTTCTGATTTCTGCCTGTTCTACTTCTAAGATGTAAACTAAAATCTTTAAAGCTGAACTCCAGAGATGATAGATCATCTGTGAAGTGATGGAAAAGAAGAAATAATGAACACTGAATGTAATTTCCCACACAGGAACACAAAGCTACAGAGACATGATGTGGTTAAAGCCTGGGGAGGTTTGTTCCTGAGTGGCTGTGGGTTCATTTAACTCTCGCTCTGCATGCTGAACACATTTAAAGGAGGCCGAGGCTTCGTTGGAGGTGACACTGAGTCTAATTACAGGAAATAAAGCAGCAGAAATGAACATCTTGGTGTCAGAATAGATAAAAACAAACATCAGTCTTCCTTCATGTTTTACGTTTCATTAAAAGAAAACAAAAAAAAAACTGGGTTTAAATTTAGTTATTTTATTGGAAATCTGCTAAAAAAATAACCGATAAATTTAAAATTTCTTAATATCAGGAGCTGAAAGTTCAACCAATCCTTTGTTTTTTTGTGAAAAATAAAACCAGTCAGACTCATTTTTACCTGTTTCTCATTTTTATTCTTTTCGTTTTTCTCATTTTGTCTGAATTTTCGCCATTTATTGTCTCATTTTTGTCGTTTTGTCTTGTTTTTGTCATTTTGTGTCTCGTTTTTATTATTTTGTGTGTCGTTTTTTTCATTTTGTGTCTTGTTTTTGTCATTTTGTGTAGCATTTTTATCATTTTGTGTCTTGTTTTTGTCATTTTGGGTCGTGTTTTTGTCATTTTGGGTCTCGTTTTTGTCATATTGTGACTAACTTTTCTCATTTTGTGTCTCATTCTTGTTTTTTGTTCTCATTTTTTGGTCATTTTTGTTGTTTCTGCCTTCATTTTTGTAATTTTGTGCCCAATTTTTCTAATTTTGTATCTAATTATTCTTTTTCTGTCTTATTTTTGTTTTTTGTTCTCAATTTTGTACAATTTTTGTTGTTTCCGCCTTCATGTTTGTAATTTTGTGCCCATTTTTTCTAATTTTGTATCTAATTATTCTTTTTCTGTCTTATTTTTGTTTTTTGTTCTCAATTTTGTACAATTTTTGTTGTTTCCTCTTCAGTTTCATTTATTTTGTGTCTCATTTTTGTCATTTGTGGCCTCGTTTCTGCTGTTTTCTGCATTTTTTTGGTCATTTTATATCTTGTTTTTGTTGCTTCATGTGTCATTTTCAACACAGAACAATTCATCAGCATCAATAACTGCTCCTCTGCTGCAAGGCGTCCCCCAGGGTTCGGTGCTTGGCCCCCTCCTGTTCATCCTCTACATTCTCCCTCTTGGCAATATCATCCGCAAACATGGTCTCCACTTCCACTGCTGGCAGACTGATGACATACAGATCTACATTTCAACCAAATCCATCACCCCAACAACATCTGACCAACTGCCTCAGTGAAATAAAAGCATGGATGCAAAATAACTTTCTACAACTAAACTGCGACAAATCAGACATGATAATCATCGGTCCCAAATCCCTCACAAAAACACTGACAGCTTCAGCCTGACCATCGACAACTCCACTATGTCCCCATCACCTCACATCCGTAATCTGGGAATCATTCTTGACAGCAACTTCACCTTCCAACAACACATCAACCAGATCACCCGGACCGCCTTCTTTCACCTCTAGAACATCGCACACCTCCGCAACTCACTCTCTTTCCCTGCTGCTGAAACCCTCATCCATGCATTCATCAAATCCCGAATTGATCACTGCAACAGCATTCTTTATGGTTCATCCTCAAAAATCCTCAGTAAACCTCAGTATATCCAGAACTCTGCCGCCCGCCTCCTCACCCACACCAGCTCACCCCTGTCCTCCAAAACCTCCACTGGCTCCCCGTCCCACAACGCATCCACTTCAAAGTCCTCTTGCTGACCCACCCCACAAAGCCCTCTACTGCCCCCCTATACCTCAGAGACCTGCTCTACACTCCCTCTACTGCCCCCCCATACCTCAGAGACCTGCTCCACACTCCCTCTACTGCCCCCCCATACCTCAGAGACCTGCTCCACACTCCCTCTACTGCCCCCCCATACCTCAGAGACCTGCTCCACACTCCCTCTACTGCCCCCCCATACCTCAGAGACCTGCTCCACACTCCCTCTACTGCCCCCCCGTACCTCAGAGACCTGCTCTACACTTCCTCTACTGCCCCCCCGTACCTCAGAGACCTGCTCCACACTCCCTCTACTGCCCCCCCGTACCTCAGAGACCTGCTCCACACTCCCTCTACTGCGCCACCATACCTCAGAGACCTGCTCCACACTCCCTCTACTGCGCCACCATACCTCAGAGACCTGCTCTACACTCCCTCTACTGCCCCCCCATACCTCAGAGACCTGCTCTACACTCCCTCTACTGCCCCCCCATACCTCAGAGACCTGCTCCACACTCCCTCTACTGCCCCCCATACCTCAGAGACCTGCTCCACACTCCCTCTACTGCCCCCCCATACCCCAGAGACCAGCTCCACACTCCCTCTACTGCCCCCCCATACCCCAGAGACCTGCTCCACACTCCCTCTACTGCCCCCCCATACCTCAGAGACCTGCTCCACACTCCCTCTACTGCCCCCCATACCTCAGAGACCTGCTCCACACTCCCTCTACTGCCCCCCCATACCCCAGAGACCAGCTCCACACTCCCTCTACTGCCCCCCCATACCCCAGAGACCTGCTCCACACTCCCTCTACTGCCCCCCCATACCTCAGAGACCTGCTCCACACTCCCTCTACTGCCCCCCATACCTCAGAGACCTGCTCTACACTCCCTCTACTGCCCCCCCATACCTCAGAGACCTGCTCTACACTCCCTCTACTGCCCCCCCATACCTCAGAGACCTGCTCCACACTCCCTCTACTGCCCCCCCATACCCCAGAGACCTGCTCCACACTCCCTCTACTGCCCCCCCATACCTCAGAGACCTGCTCCACACTCCCTCTACTGCGCCACCATACCTCAGAGACCTGCTCTACACTCCCTCTACTGCCCCCCCATACCTCAGAGACCTGCTCTACACTCCCTCTACTGCCCCCCCATACCTCAGAGACCTGCTCCACACTCCCTCTACTGCCCCCCATACCTCAGAGACCTGCTCCACACTCCCTCTACTGCCCCCCCATACCCCAGAGACCAGCTCCACACTCCCTCTACTGCCCCCCCATACCCCAGAGACCTGCTCCACACTCCCTCTACTGCCCCCCCATACCTCAGAGACCTGCTCCACACTCCCTCTACTGCCCCCCATACCTCAGAGACCTGCTCCACACTCCCTCTACTGCCCCCCCATACCCCAGAGACCAGCTCCACACTCCCTCTACTGCCCCCCCCATACCTCAGAGACCTGCTCCACACTCCCTCTACTGCCCCCCCATACCTCAGAGACCTGCTCTACACTCCCTCTACTGCCCCCCATACCCCAGAGACCTGCTCCACACTCCCTCCCACAGCCTTCGTTCATCTACTGCAAACCTTCTCTCCCCTCCACTCAGAACCAATCACTGAACCTGGGGGGACAGACCATTCTTCATATCTGCCTCCACACTCTGGAACTTCCTACCCCAACACATCTGTGGCTGCACTGACCTCACCACCTTCAAATCACTCCTCAAAACTCACCTGTTCAGAACTGCTTTTAACACATAATATGAACTTATTTTTATAATTTGTTTTATGACTTGTTTTATTTTTATATTTTTAATATTTGATGATTTTATGTAAAGTGTCTTTGAGTGTTTTCAAAAGCACTATATAAATAAAATGTATTATTATTATTATTATTATTGTTATTATTATTCATTTTTATCATCTTGTCCCTAATTTTTCTTATTTTGAGCCTCATTTCTGTTGTTTTCTGTCTTTTTTATAAATCTTGTTTTTGTTGTTTTATGTTTTTTTAATCATTTTGTGCATAGTTTTTCTAATTTTATGTCTCATTTTTGTCATTTTATGTCTCATTTTTGCCATTTTATGTCTTGTTTTTGTTATCTTGTTTCCTTCCTTTAGTGTCTCTGTTTTCTCATTTTGTGTCATTTTTTATTCTCATTTTTGTGTCATTTTTGTTGTTTCGTACTTCGTTTCTCTCATTTTGTGCAATTTTTGCCACTTAGTCTCTCATTTTTGTCATTTGATGTCTCATTGTTCTCATTTTGTGTCTCGTTTTTCTCAATTTGTGGCAAATTTTTCTCGTGTCTCATTTTTATTATTTCCTGTCTTGTTTTTGTCATTTTGTGTCTCATTTTTCTCATTTTGTGCTTAATTTATGTCATTTTGTGTCTCATTTTTGTTATTTCCTGTCTTGTTTTTCTCATTTTGTGTCTCATGTTTGTAATTTTTCCTTTTATTTTAGTAAATTTATGCATCTTTGTGACAGTTTTGTCTCTTTTTAAAAATTCTGTCTCCTTTTAGTTATTTTCTCTCATTTTCTCATTTTGTGGCCCTTTTGTGTACACATACTTTAGATATTCAACTATTTCTATTGTCACAGCCCATAATCACTTCCTTGGTGAATGTCTGATGCTCTTATGTCTGTATGCTAGCTTAGCTTAGCTTAGCATAAAGGAAACAGCTCACCTACTTTCGTTTTATCTCTTTTTCTCACCACAAATCATAAAAACTCCAAATATTCAGCTCACTCGCTGGTGTCATCGTCCTCAGCATCCCTTCCTGGTTGCCTGGTAACCGACACAGCCTCCGGGACGTCCCTGAATGATGCTCCGTCGTCCACGGAGTAACAGCAGTACACCTGAATCCATACCCGGCTCTAAATCCTCCTGTTTCTGGGAGTCTGTCACTGTTTCTAATGACGGACTGAACAGGTGCCGCAGAAAGTTTGTGCAGCCAATTTATTCTGGCAGACATCTGCTGGTGGCTGCAGTGCTGCCAGCTCCTCCAGACGCTTTGAACACCAAGACGGAGACAGAATTCAGCCTGACAGCGTTCAGAAGCAGGTCAGCGAGGACGGAGGAAGGCGAGTCCAGAGCTGAGAGACGACGAGATAGGAGGAGAGGAATGAGCTCAACATGCTGCTGATACGCTCACAAATACAGGACAGAAAGAGAAATATACACGTATACTAGAAAAAAAACAACTGCTGACAGAGAATGTGTTCAGATGTTGACATCTTGTGTCTCAGTTTTCTCATTTTGTGTCTTGATTTAGTCATTTTGTGTTTTTTTTCTAAGTTTTTCTCAGTTTTCTGATTTTGTGTCTCATTTTTCTCATTTTGTGACTCATTGTTGCCATTATGTGTCTCATTTTGCTCATTTTGTGTCTCATTTTTCTTATTTTGTCTTGTTTTTCTCATTTGTGTCTCATTTTTCTCATTTTGTGACTCATTGTTGCCATTATGTGTCTCATTTTTCTCATTATGTGTCTCATTTTTCTCGTTTTGTTTCTCATTTTGTGTCTAATTTTTGCCATTTTGTCCCATTTTTGTTGTTTTCTGCTTCATTTTTGTCTTTTTGTATCTAATTTTATTTATTTTTGCCTTGTTTGTATCTTATCAGCTGTGCCCAGACCTGTGGTTGTTTGGAGGTTCTGCAGGATTCCAGTGAGGTTCTACAGGACTTTATTCTGGTTCTGCAGGACTCCAGTGAGGTTCTACAGGACTTTATTCTGGTTCTGCAGGACTCCAGTGAGGTTCTACAGGACTTTATTCTGGTTCTGTAGGACTTCTATGTGGTTCCAGATGAAGTTCTGGCATGCAGTGGCTGTGATAAATATTGATGCAGGGATCGGACTGTTGACACACTTTCAGCTGCTCTGAATTCTGCTGCGAGGGCAACAAGCCTTATTAGATCCCAGTAACACGTAATGAAATCAGCCTCTGTTTACGCTGCGACGTCGGCACTTTCTGCACTCAGGAAGAAAAATAACAAAGAAAAACATGTAGATCTGCAGAAAACCTGGTTCTCTGGACGTTCTGTCTCCCATTAGAACGTCAGTGACGGATGTCTAAGTGTCCCTCTGCACCTCAGAGCTGCACTTCTGGGACCAGAGAGCCTGAAAGTGCAACCAGACGCCATTTTAAGGAGGTTTAGACGACGCCATTGGGGCTAAAATGGACACCAGGTCATTGTGAGGTTCATTAGATGATTTAAATTGTAAAATAGTGACATTTTACAGCCATATATTGTTAAAAAACACACATACCAATTTGTAAAAATGTTCATTTTTTATGGACATTATTTACAATTTTGGCCTATTTTTTATATTTAGCTAAACTAATATTAACAATAGTTTTGGCTTTTTAAAAAAAATATTTCACAAAATTGTGGAAAATCTGTAAAATAACATATTTTTATTTAAAAGATTACAATTTTCAGTCATAATATAAAGTTTTTTTTCATTTAAACACTGACAAATATCTGCAAAATATTTATTTATGTATTATTTTGCTGATTTTAATTGTAAAATAGAGAAATTTCACAGCCATATATTGTAAAACTAAATATGAAAGTCTCTCAAAACATTAATTTTTGATGTGGACATTATTATAATATAACAAAATTGTGGAAAATCTAATAAAAATATTTTTAAAAATATTTTTATTATTTTTATTTTAAAAAATGACGATATCCAGTCAAAATATACAGAATTTTTCATTTAAACACTGATAAATATCTGTATAATATAGATTTACTTGCTAGTTACTGAAGTTTTGTTCAAATTTACATTTATGATTGCGGTGAGAAAAGCACATCTGTGTTTTAGCAAAGTAAAAAGATGCAAAGGTCCCAAAACCAGAAATAAATATTTTCCAAAACAGTATTTTATGTTGATTAAGATACAGAACAAACAGACTTTATTTACAATCCTGGCATGTTTTTAATGGTTAATGTGCAAATTATTTCTTTCTGTAAAGCAACAAAGCGGGTGAAATATGTTAAACACTAGTTTTAAAACAATAGTTACCATTTTTTTTAATCCTAATAAATTATTTTTGTTTCAAATAACAGCAAATATCTGTAAAAGAATAAAATTTTTTGTGATTAAAATACAGTAAAAATACTGTCATTTTTTGGCTGAGCATGTAAAAATATAGCTGTTTACAGGTTTGTAATTGTATAAAATATGACAAACTAGCAAGAAATCATTTCAAACCATGAAGACAGCATCACTCTGATGAAACTATTGTGGAAAAACCTGCTATTTATTTAAAACACAGGGACAGTGTTTGGCTGTTAATTCAACTTTAACCCGTGTGTCGTCCTGCGGGTCAAAATTGACCCGTTTTAAAGTTTGAAAATGTGGGAAAAAAAAACATTCACACATAAAAATCAACCAAAACCCAGCGAATGTCGCTGGATTTTGGTTGATTTTTATGTGAATGTTCTTCAGAAACATTTTTAACATTTCTCTTTTTCCACCAAGAAGTGTTCAAAGATTTCCCAAAAATGTTGAAAATGTGGACATCAGAAGTTTTTTTCCACATTTTCAAACTTTAAAACGGGTCAATTTTGACCTGCAGGACGACACACGGGTTAAGGAAACTGAAGATTTTAAGAAACTATTTTTGCATTGAAAACAGATTTTCGCCATCAGATTGTTCACCAGTACCTCCTTTGTTTCGGTGTTTTTGTTCGATGGAAGCCACCAGATGCAGCGTCGTCGATCGTCTCCTGGAACCAGAACTTGAATAATTAACTTCATCAAGTATTTGCATCTTCAGAAACTCGTTTTGCTGCTGGGTTACGACAAAACGGTCATTAAACTCCGTCTTTCTCAGATCTCCACAGCTTGAACTGGACGACACCCAAAAGGCAATAAAATGTAAATTGACTTAATAATTATTTCATCATGCAGAGATTTGAGGCTCCTTCAGCTGTTTAACGGTTCAATGTGAGTCAGAGACGGCAGAATAAACACATTTTACAGCTCTGATGTCTCAATCTGTTGGTTTGGCTCCTGACTGCACTTCAGTTGTGTTTTTGTAGTTTTGATTTTTAAAAATACCCATAAATGTGAGGACCAGGCCTTTAGCAACTCTGCTAATCAGACTATATTTGCTGTTTTGGGGAATCTCTGTTTTCCTGTCAGTTCTTTTCTAAATTTAATCCTTTGCTTACAGCTTCTGCCACATATTAATTGTATTCAAAACATTCAGGAGCTGGTTGGAGGTCATTAAGCAGCATATAAGTCTTTGTCATGGTGCCCATTGCTAGCTAACTCCCCATAATGTTCTCTGCTTGCCAACTTAAACTACCATTAGAGTCTAATCTTTTCCTAGCTAATCTTAGCTAATCTTATGACATGCTCTTAAGAAAGATGTGACTGTTGAAGTTCTACTCCAAAATGTTGGATTGGTGTCATTTAGTCTAAAATAAATATTAAATCTGAAAAAAATTTGCCTCACAACTGAAATCTAATCCTTTGTTTACGTTTCTGTCGCAATAATTTCCAGTTCAATAATTTTGTCGCATTGCAGCGGTGACCAGAGGTTGTTGAGCATCACTGAAGTCTTTGTCATGGTGTCCGTTGCTAGCTAAACAACTGCGATGCTCTCTGCTTGCCAACGTGAACAACCAATAGAATCTTATCTCATCCTAGCTAATCTTAGCTTAGCTTAGCTTATGACAGCTCAGAAAGATGTGGCTGTTAAAGTTCAATTCTGACTCCTAGAGGTTGGATTTGTGTCATTTATGGGACATTTACTATAAAACGATGTCTGTGTAGTTTTTCATTCATCCAGGACATGGTTATCCAAAGTTGTTTAATCAATCCTACTGGACTTTAAGAAAGTTTTGGTCTTGGTGTCATGGTCTTTGAAGTCATGGTGCACGTTGCTAGCTAACTCCCCATGATGCTCTCTGCTTGCTGATGTAAACTACCCGTAGGGTCTTATCATATCCTAGTTAATCTTTTTTTAGCTAATCTTAGCTTAGCTTGTAACATGTCCTTTAAAAATATATGGCTGTAAAAGTTCAACTCTAAGATGCTGGATTTGTGTCATTTATAGGGCAGTTAGTCTAAAATAAACATTAAATCTGCAAAATTAGCCTCATGATGGTGGTCTGATCCTTAGCTTACATTTCTGTCAGACATTATTTTGTATTTAAAATATTCCAGTGGTGACCAGAGGTCATTAAGTGGCACTGAAGTCTTTGTCATGATGCCCATTTCTAGCTAAACCCCCACATTTTTCTTTCTTTGCCAACCTGACATCATTTGTAGGGCATCTAGTCTAAAAAAAACCAAAAAACATTGAATCTGCAAAATTAGCCTCATGTTCAAGGTCAGGATTAATAATCACATTCCAAATAAACTGATCCGCTGGGCAAATACAACTTGATATGACAAAATGTTAGCATAAAATATGATACATGATGCTTAAAGAATACATAATGACAGTTTTAATGGGTAAAGAACTAATATGATTCTTAAAAGAGAAAAATTTACTTTATTGGTTAAAAAAGTCACAATTGCATCTTGGAAAGGTTAGAAAAGTAATCTATTACTGGTAAAAGTTCTAAATACAACAAAGAAAACCTTGTAAATAAGTCTGTTTCTGAGTCTTATGTCAGTTCATTCTGTGTTTAGAGGTTAATTGTGCTGCAGTGCAAAGAAAAATATGAAAATATATGTTTCAGAACAAACACAATACAGTCCAGATTTTACACTTTTCTTGAATGTATATATCAGAGGCTGCTTTGAATAGCTTGATTCAGCTGGCAGAAAGTTTTCACATTTTTCTGCAGTGAAGGTCAAACATCCAGCAGAAGAAACTCTGATAAAAAGGCCTCTTTTAAATGGAGTAGTTTCTCTAACAAAGCAGCACCATGTGTATATACGGTACAGGAAAATATCATTTTAAAGGTCTTATGAGTTCATAGCTGGGAACTGATGGTGGCAATGTAAAGAAAGAGGAGCGTGGCTATAAATAACAATATTGATAATTGCTGTATTCTCCGCTGAGCCAAGACAAGTCCAATTTATTTGTATTGAACATTTCATACACAAGAGCAATTCAAAGATGCACTAAAACATAATAAAGAGCAGTATGAAAACAGCAGAGGGATAAAAAGCTGAGGAACATTAGGAGTGGAGACATAAATACAGGAAGGGGGAGCATCTATGAGTGTTTAAGGTTCGGCTGCAGAACATAACCTGGATTTAAAGTCGTCTGGAAGTTTGCTGCAGCAGTAACTAAACGCTACCTCTCCATGTTTAGTTTGCACTGTGGGAGCAGTTAGCCGCCTTCAGCCTGATGACCTGCGAGCAGCACCGGCCTCATATGGTAAAACACAATCAGAGGTGTATTTTGGTCCTGAGCCTTCGGAGAGATTTACAGATGAGCAGCAGCAGCACTTTAAACCGCCGACAAACTGGGAGACGCTGACCTGCTGCCATCTGCTCGCTTCTCCGACAAGACCAAGATGTCTGAGAGGAGTTTTATCAGACATGTACAGAAATAAAACCTGCTGCCAATACAAGCAGGGATTTATGCAATATTTTATTAAAACTTTGCTCATTAATATTCAAATTTTAGCCTTCGTTACTTCCCAAAGTGCTGATTTTTTTTCTTCAACATAAATTTGAGTGCCATCTGCATAACAGTTGGTGCTATGCAAAGTAACTTACATAATAAATGGAAGTAGTCCAAGGATGGAGCCTTGAGGAACTCCATCATGTTGCATAATTACCAAAACAGGCCTTCTTTCACACAAAAATAGTTATTTTTCCTCCACATTTTCTCATTAAAATTGAGGTTTTTGTCTTTATTGCTTTCTAAAGTGAACGTTTTTCTTCAACATAAATTTGAGTGTCATCTGCATAACAGTTGATGCTATGCAAAGTAACTTCTATGACAAAATAAAGAAGTCTATTTATTTGCTTTTTCAGATCTTTGCTGAGTACCTATTTAAATTGGCTGAGAGGAGTCAGCAGCTGTAGTCAACTGTAATCACTGAGGAGAAGTTAAGAGGTCATGGAACTAAGAAAATCTGATCAACACAACTTTCTACATCATCAAAATTGGTATTTTTGATCCAGCAGATTTTTTATCATATTTCCAGAAGATCTTTAGCAAATCTATGAAAGAACCAAAATCAAGTCAATGATTTTCTTTTTCAGATCTTCGCTGAGCTCCTCAGACTTTGCCACTGTGGAGTTTGAGTCTAATGAGTGGATCTAATGGGTTCTATTTAAGGTGGATCAGAGGAGTCAGCAGCTGTAGTCGACTGGAATCACTCAGGAGAAGTTAAGAGACCGTGAAACTAAGAAAATTAGATGAGCACAACTTTCTACATCAACAAAAGTGATCATTCAGTGATCAAAGTGTGAAGCACTTTGGGCTTTTTTAGTTGTAAATGTGCTATATAAATAAAGTTGACATTGACATAGACATTGACATTCAAGTTGCTGTATGGATATTTATGACCCAACAGATTTTGTCAGGTTTCCAGAAAACTTTTAATAAATCTGTGAAAGAATGAAAATGCATTATTGTTGAAAATCCAGAGTTCTAGGAGTCTTTGGAAGCTCAGACTTACCTGGATAAACATGGTCTTTACAAGCGGATGGACACTTCAGTTCACGACTATACATACTGTTGATATTGAACAGATTCAGAATGGGTTATATGTTAAATATTTACTAATACTGGACAGATTTTTCTCCATAGTGAAGTATTTATAACATCCACAGCTGCCTCAGTGTAGAAAATATTCACAGTTCTCAGGTTTGACTCAGTGTTAAATCATTTATTTATTCATATTTGAGGATTGGTCTCATCACAGCCTCTGGGTCAGCTGGTTGAATGACACCAGGAAGATATCTGACGCAGTCAGAGAACATCGGCCTGTAGCTCCATGAGTAACGTTCACATCCCATAACCTCCTGAAACACAGAAAGTAAAATGAAACCACCGCGAGGTCAGAAAACAACATACAAGAACATCTCTGGTCTGTACAGTAGCTCAAGACGAAATAGAAGGATAAAACAAAGAGGTTAGCTCACAATAAACTGTGAGTTTTAGGGTTTCATTTCCAATTAACATCTAATTCCAAAGCACAAATCATTAAAACTCTTCCAAGACAATCTGATGAACCCAACTTTCTACATCAACAAAACTGATAATTCAAGTTGCTGTATGTCCATTTATGACCCAACAGATTTTAGATTTCCAGATATTCTTTCATAAATCTATGAAAGAACCAAAAACAACTCAATGATTTGCTTTTTCAGATCTTTGCTGAGCTCCTCAGACTTTACCAATGTAGTGTTTGACTCTAATGAGTGGATCTAATAGGTTCTCTTTAAACTTGATCAGAGGTGTCAGCAGCTGTAGTCGACTGGAATCACTCAGGAGAAGTTAAGAGGCCATGGAACTAAGAAAATTAGATTAGTATGACTTTCTACATAAAAAAAACTGATTATTCAGTCACTGTATGGATATTTACAGAGTTATACAGTCAGCAGCTGTAGTCGACTGTAATCTTTTAGGTGAAGTTAAGAGGTCATGAAACTGAGAAAATTTGATTAACAACTTTCTACATCAAAAAAATGCTAATTAAAGTTGCTGTTTGTATATTTATGATCCAACAGTTTTTATATTTTAGAAGATTTTTTAATAAATCTATGAAATATTGATTCCATTACAGAACAGTCTGAGTTATTAAGGGTTGCTAAGAGTTTCTTATCTTGGTTGGCAGAAACTAAAGAAAGACAGAGTGTTCCTCTCTAGTATTTGACATCCTGTTAAGATAAAGCGGCTTGTTAGAGGGTTTGCCGCCGCTGCTGTGGAGATATTTTGTAGAATGACAGTCATGTGGACACATCCGTCTGGAAGAAAAAAAAATATCCAAATTAACGTGGCCGAGGCGTCAGACTGAGTGGAGAAAGTACCGGAGTCACTTTAGCGTGTTTCTCTGAGAGCTCATCACCGTCCGGCCTGGCGGTATCGCTCTGACAGCGGTGTCAAAAGGCGGCGCTTGGATCTAATAACGGTGGAGCTAAAACCTTCCCTGGTGAGGCTTGTGTCAGCACTGTGGAGGGGCTGGAAGCAGGACAACGCTCATCAAAGCCACCCTTTAACAGTCCACCCCCCGAGGGATCCGTGAAGTTTATCTACCCGGCCGTCTACTGGAGGTTAAAAAGTTTAGGAGCTGTTTTCTCAATCATTCTTCTCACAAAGGGAGGGTTTGATATTGCAACAAGCGCAGATATATCCGGGCTGCTCTTTATTAGGAGGCCTTGAAGAGCTTCCAAGGCTCCGGGAGAATAACTCGGAGCCGCTGGCAATCTGCAGTAAATCTGCAGCACAACAGTTAAAAAGCAACTTAAAGAAGCCGTTTGGCAGAACGTCAAGACAGCAGCAGAAGGAGGAGGATCAGGACAAGTTCTCCACAGTGCTGTCTTCAGTCGGGAACTTTCTAGCATTTTCTCTCCATGTGGTTGTAGATTTGGAGTTTGTGGAAATAAAAGCATAGATTTGTTTGTCCAACTGCTGCTAGAAGATATTTCTTTATCATCACGTGATATTACTTTACGCCTTAGTGAAACTTGTTATTTTTTCTACTGGGATTTATAAAGGGCCAACTTAGTTTAGCTTAAATTAGCATCACTTAAGTTAGCTTAACTTACCTTAATTTAGCTTTACTTAGTTGGACTTAATTTAGTTGAACTTTGCTTAATTTAACTTAGTTTAACTTAGCTTAGCTTCAGTTACACTAGCTTAACTTAGTGTAACAGCTTAGCTTCACTTAAATTAGCTTGACTTAGCTTAGCTTCACTTAACTTAGCTTTACTTAATCTAACTTAATTTAGCTTAACTTCACTTAGCTTAACTTTGTTAAACTGAGCTTAGCTTCACTTAAATTAGCTTGATTTAGTTTAGCTTAATTTTGTTAAACCTTGCTTAGTTTATCTTAATTTAGCTTAACTTAGTTTAACTTAACTTAGCTTCACGTAAATTATCTTGACTTAGTTTAGCTTAACTTTGCTCAACACAACTTAGTTGAACTTAACTTCACTTACTTTAACTTAATTTAACTTAATTTATTTTAATTTAGCTTTATTTAGTTTATCCTAATTTAGCTTAACTTAGCTTAACTTAAATTTGCTTAACCTAGTTTAGTGTAATTCAGCTTAGCTTCACTTAAATTAGCTCTACTTAATTTAACTTAGCTTTACTTAGTTTAACTTCATTTTGTTTAATATGGCTTACTTAGCTAAACTTAGTTTAACTTAGCTTCACTTAAATTAGTTTAGCTTAGTTTAACTTAATTTATCTTAACTTTACTTTGCTAAATTAGTTTTAGTTTAACTTTAAAATCAGAAGAGATAAAATAATCCTTTATTAATCGCACAGATTTGCCGCGTTACAGTAGCAGAAATAGTGCAAAACATTTAAGGAATGTAGCACCAACAGAATTAGAAGTAACAGTACTGCACATATCAGTGGTTCTGCATGGATTCTTTCATGACTAGAAATTCTGAGATAGGTGTTAATGTTGCACAAATTATTATCTATGTTGGACAGATTGTACATAAAAAATACCAATAAAGCAAAATGTTCCAGTATATGTAGAAAAATGAATATAGCACAGGGTTTTTAAAAGTACAAAATAATTCACATAGTGTGTCAATGTTGCACCAACATCAAGTATGACGTATATTATAAAGTCTGAAGTGCTACCTAGCTTAGCTTAGCTTAGCTTAAAATGCATACTTAGAGCAGATACAAACATGGATGCTAAAGTTTAACTGCCACATCTTGGATTTGTTTATTTTTTAGGAGATTTAATCTACAACAATCATTGAATCTGCAAAACTAAACTCACGATTGAGATCAGGATTAAATATTTACATCCTAACCTATTCTCCCACCTGAATAAGCTAAGCTAAGCTAAGCTAAAGCTTCAGTGGTCCTTGAAGGTAATTCTTGTGCCAGACGTTGGTCAGAAAAAGCAAAACGACAAAATATAAGAAATGCAGTGAATAAAAAATAGAAAAGTAGTAATATCTAAGTAAGATACAATACTGAAACTAAATAATGAAACTAAAAAAAGGCTGGAATAGAACGGTGTAAGGGTCATTACAGAACTGGAGGACATTTGGGCTTCAAAATGTTTGAAAAAGTAACTTTCTCTTTTCTAAATTTCTGCTCTATATTGATCAATAATAAGTAATAAACTATCAAAGGCTTGATTGGCTCAGCTTCCACATCAATGGTAGCATTTTTATTCCATGTTTTCTGTGCTGTTTGCTAACCCTACTCTAATCACAGTAACAGGGTTGCTAATCCATGCTAATGTGATCTTTTTCTCAGCAGTAGAAGCTAGATATTTAGCTGCTGTTACTGCTGACCAAGAGGACAAACTGACTGATGGAAAACAGTCCAAAGAATTAGTCTGATCCTGATAATATGAGCTGGAGGGAGATATTCAGTCAAGAAAGATGAAAAATAGAAGAGAAGACATAGCTTTGCTCTACCTATTCTTTAGGAACACTGCTTTATGGTGGAAATGACAAAAACAAGACACAAAATGAGAACAATGAGACACAAAACAACAAAAATGAGAAAAAATGAAAAACCGGGACACAAATAACAAAAATGAGACAAAAAATGACAGAATCAAAAAACAAAACGGAAAAAACAAGACATAAAATTATAGAAATTAGATATAAAATGACAAAAACCTCATCAACAGGTGATGCTAGCATGTTGTTCCATGCATAATAATTATTTAAAATATCATGTTGATTAAAAAAGTTTCCACAATTACAAGAGACATTAATGAAAAAAATAAAACCAAAAAAAGAGAGATTTAAATTCCATTTTAACTGTTTTATTGGATACAGAGAAAAATGGCATTTTAGTGGAACTCCAGACTTGTTTAGTATTATAAAGAGCATTTTCTCCTTTTTTAAAAATAGATTTGGTCTCAGGACAAGTACATTTACACAACAACTGCATATTTTAATATTTTGTACATGGATTATGTGAAATGTCCTCCAGTTCTGGAATGACCCACAATGCAATACTGCCAATTTTACTGAGGTCATACGTAGTATAAGACCATAATGAAACACTGCACCTAGAAGAAAACAAATGCATATTATTACATTTACATGAAAGTGAAGTATTGGACAGGAAATGAAATGCTACATGATACAGAAAATGATATTGCAAGAGCTATTATAAGTAAAATTTCAAATAATATTCATACTATTGCCTAGATTTGAATATTTTCGGTGTCAGTAGCTGTGATGTTTCTGATGTTAAGAGCAGAATGTTTGTAAAGAGTCCAGCGATAATGAAAGGACGGTAGCGCTCTGATGAAACCTGCTCTGAGGATGTGTGAAGCTTGCAGCTGCTTGTGTTGCGGCAGCAGCAGCGACCCTGCAGACGCTGCCTCCTACACTCCAGGGAACAGCTTGTTTATAAAACCTCTCGCCGCCTTTGGTGTTGTTACACTGAGATTCGATTTTTTATTGTTCAAAGAGACCTGTTATTGCCATCAGGCTTTATATCTCATCACAGAAAGACATCAAAGAGTTGGTGTGATTCTTTCTCTGGGCCTTCTGGAGAAAAGCAGCTCCCTGTCTTTCGTTAGAGAGACTCCTGAAGACTTCCTCTAGCAGCATGCTGGGCTTTTTTATTTTTCTGTCTTCACTTGTTTGGCATCGCTTTCGTTTGATTTTTTTTTTCAGCAGAGAACACAGGGTGATGGTGTTAACGCTGCACATCGAGTCCAGCACACTGAAGTTGATTCTTATTGTGATGTCGACTCGCTGTGGAATAAAACGCTCCTGAAAATGAAGATGTGCAGCAACACGAGGAGCTGTCAGCCCAAATGCTCTTTTGTTAAGAAGGAAAAATCCTTGCAGCTGTTTCAAGGCTTCAGCTGACATGTTTTCAGATTCATGTCCCTCAGAGGAGAAACTCTGATTCCTCCCCTGACTTTTAGCTAAATATCTCCACAACTGCTGGAGAGATTAAAGTTGTTTCCATGGTGACCCTTTTTTTTTTTAAAGAACCAACTTTACTGAGACTTCCTTTCTTCTTTATCTCAGATTTGTCTGCAGCTATCTAGAGAAGGTTTAGGTTTATGCCATGTTTTATACATATAAAGAAAGTAGAGTGTCGTCTGCATAGCAGTTGATGCTTTGGAGTTTATAATGTGGCATAATGAAGTAGCCAAAGTCCAAGGGTGTAGCCTCGGGGAACTCTGTTATGTTGCATAATTACTAACTCAGGCCTTCTACCACCAAATATGGTTATTGCTCGTTAACTTTCAAATTTTGATGAATTGAGAAGGTTTTTCTGGAAAATTTCTTGGTTTTCACAGCCTCAACACTTAGACTCAAGAGCAAAGATTTGGAGACAGTTATCTAAAGAGAGTTTAGCTTTGTCTCATCTTTTATATGTTCAGTTTTCTTGAAAAGAAAGCAAAGTGTTGTCTCCGTAACAGTTGATGCTATAGAGTTTATAATGGGGTCTAACGAAGTCTGCAAAGTAGCCTACATATCAAATAAAAGAAATCCAAGGATAGAACCTTGGGGAACTCCATCATGTTGAATAATTACCAATTCAGGCCTTCTTCCACCAAATATGGTTGTTTTTCTCTACATTTCCTCATTAAATGTGACTAAATTTAAAATATCTGACAAACTGAAGAGGTTTTTCTGCAACATTTCTTGGTTTTCAGAGACTGGAAAGAGATTCAGTAGCAAAGATTTGTCTGCAGTTATCTAGAGAAAGTTTAGGTTTGTCTCGTCTTTTATATATTCAATTTTCTTGCAAAGAAAGCAGAGTGTCATCTGCGTAACAACTGATGCTATGAGTCTATAACACAGCCTGAAGAAGCAGGCAATGTAGTCAATATATTAAATAAATGAAGTCCTTATGTACATTCCAGCTTTTCTTCTTTTTCTCAGGGTTGTCTGCGGTCATCTGGAGAAAATTTGGGCCTTTTCTTGCAAAGAAAGCCCAGTAAATTTGAGTGTCATCTGCATAACAGTTTATGCTATATAAAGTAACTTCCATAATAAACTGAAGAAGTCCAAAGATAGAGCTTTGGGGAACTCCATCATGTTGCATAAGCACCAACTCAGGTTTCCTCCACACAAATATGATTGCTTTTCTCTACATTTTGCTCATTAAAATTAAGATCCAAAGTGCAGTTTTTTTGAGTTATGTATATCCATGTTTGCTTGTAAAATGGACAAGAACTTAGGGAGATATGATGCTACACCTCAGTTCTTGGATGCTGTTTGTTGGTTTGTGTAGTTAGAATTTCACTGGAGACACAAAAATTCGACTGGTTTCTTTATCTTGGTTGATCATTACCAAATTTATACATATGACATATTTGTCCGGAATCTTTTCCATCACATTTGAAGGTACTGGGTATCTTTTAGCATCATCTTGCAATGTACAGGGGAGTCCGACAGAAAATTTAAATCCCCTTAATGTTAGAAACTGACGGTGTGACTTTGTAGCCACATGTTCTCTTCTGGTGTCATCACTGTGGTACCTGTTCAGTACAATGAAACTACTTACAAACAAGTGGTTTTAGTGTCTAAACCGAACCAAACGGTGAGAAAAAATGAGATTTAAGTCATAAAATAAAACATACAATAAAAATAGGTAGGTTTTCTATGTAAATTGTTTTTTAAATTGGAATTAATCATCCATTTTGTATCAGATTTAACAAAATTACAGTATTTTATGCTGTTGGACTGGGAACAGGTTGGATTTTCACCTTAGTTTCCAAAAAGTTTTTATTGTCTCTTTGAAATATCTGTGAATCGACCACGTGGATTGACATTCATGGTTCCCTGATGCATTTAAGATATAATTCGATAGCATGCTAAATGTAATGTAATGCAGCTCACACCAGCAGAAACATGGAGGAAGCAGAAGATATTCTTTTCTAAAACATGCTCTAACATCACTAATAGATGCTTCAATAGACAGCAGCTCTAACAGGCAGTGGCAGATTTTTTTTATTCAGTACTTGGTGTCAAAATATGAAATAATGAGCTCAGACAACGAGCGACTATAATGTGAAAAATGCATCTAGATCCACACGTGCTCCTCCAACGCTTCAGCTGTGAGTTAAGTGTTGTCCTTTGCACGAATAAACACAGTTTCAGCAGCAGGATTAGTGTACAGTGCTGCTCCAGACCTTCCTGCGGGCCTCCAGCTGTGGCTTCACTCTGTTGTTTGCCTCCAGAAGCAGAACTTTCTCCAGGTTTGGATTACAGCCCTTAGAAACACAAAGGTTGAAGTTTCTCCGATCCAACAAGGAGCAGTTTCTAATTAATGCCGGTGCCGCTGGGAGCTGCTTTAGTCGGCTTATCGCTGGGAATTAGCACGAGACGTTCCTGTTTGTTTACGATCAAACCGGCTCCACCTGAACTCTGACGGTTTTGTTGTTGCTGGACTCTGCAGATCAGAGGAAACGTGTGAAATCTGAGCGACGTGGACCGATGAAGTCCTGCAGCTCCCATCGACTGAGTTAAATGAGATCTTCTGCAGAGACCGAAGCCAACGCGACCTCCTTCTTGACTTTATCTTCCACCGTCTGAGATAATGAAGCGGGAAAAGAAACAACAGAAAGCTGCATGCGCTGTAATGAGGCATCTGCTTTAAACTCCACAGACACGAGATGCTGCTGCTCTTTCAGGGAGCAACACGCAAGCCGTCCATGCTGTTGGTCGTAAATCATCGCTGGGCTCCCACTATTTGTCTGCACAGAGCTCTTATTGGCAATATAACACTTGTGGACGTTTACAGTCGACGGCGTCTCCACTGGGGATGAGATTTTGCTTTGTGCAGCATTAACAAATTGCAGGAGGTGAGATATCGGATTAGTGGCGTCCTCCGGCAGCAGGAACTCACATTTATCCTGTAATGACCCTCTGAGCTGCAGAGAGCGTCATTATTCTGAAGGCTGCTGCTGATATCTCACCATGGATTTCACCTCTTGGAGCTAAAACTGAGGAGAAATCTTCAGAAACAAAAAGGAATCTGTGAAAATACAAAACTTGCAGATTGATTGTTAATTAAAAACACATGAAACAGCAGCGAGAGAAAAAATCAGAAGAAGCTCTGCACACTTCAGGTTCCAGATGAGTCATTTAATTCTCCTTTATTGGGTTTTTAAAGAAATTGCACTGTTAAAAAACATTGTGCAGTATTTTATTTTTATCAATTTTCTTTCCTGTGTCTTTGGAATATATCAAAATATTTAAAGGTTTTACCTCAAATTCCAATCTCCAAAGTGATAAATATATCTTTTGTACATTCAGTTTTCTTGCAAAGAAAGCAGAGTGTCATCTGTGTGGCAGTTGATGCTTTTTTGTTTTTATTTTTTATTTTTACCAATTTTCCTTCTTGTATCTTTTGAATATATTTAAATATTAAAAAATTTCACCTGAAATTCACATCTTAAAGCTAAAACTGAGGGGAAATCTTCACAAACAAAAAGGAATCTGTTAAATAAAAGCACAAAACTTGCAGATTGATTATTAATTCAGCAATAAAAGACATGAAACAGCAGTGAGAGCAAAAATATGAAAAAACTCTGCACACATCAGGTTGCAGATGAGTTATTTAATTCTTTTTCATTGAGTTTTTTTAAAGAAACTGCACTGTTAAAAAAACAATCTGCAGTGTTTCCTTTTTATTTTTATCCATTTTCTTTCCTGCATCTTTAGAATATACATAAATATTTAAAGATTTTACCTCAAATTCAATTCTCCAAAGTGCTAAATTCATCTTTATATATTCAGTTTTCTTGCAAAGAAAGCAGTGTCATCTGCATAACAGTTGATGCTGTAGGTTTTATGTTTCCCAACTGTTACAAAACAATCTTTAATGCTTCCATTTAATCTTCCATTTTCCGATCTTCCACTTTTATTTTTTAACCAATTTTCTTCCCTGCATCTTTGGAACATATCTAAATACTTGAAGGTTTTTCCTTACCTTACCGTTTTCTTCTCACTAGCTGAATTCTTTTTAATTCTGTCTTCAATAACAAAGCCTTTTGTTGAAATTGTTGCTAGAGGACTGAATTTTCATTTTAAATACCATTGACTCCAGTGTGAAGCTGAGAGTCGAAGACGTGAACTTGAGGTGAAATCTTCAGAAAATAAAAGAATCTGTAATATAAAAATAAAAAATCGCAGACTGTTTATTAAAGGACATGAAACAGCAGCAAGTGAAGAAATAAGTCATTTAATTCTCTTTTATTATTTTCTTTTAAGAAACGGCATTGTTAAAAAAAAACTATCTGCAATGCTTCCTTTTAATTAAAAAAAAATAAAAAATTTTCTCTCCTATGTCTTTGGAATTTATCAAAATATTTAAAGATTTTACCTCAAATTCAAGTATCCGAAGGGATAAATTGAATAGCTGTGTTTGCTTTTTTTGTTTGTTTGTTTTTTACAAGGATACTTTTCTATATTCATTTTTCATTCAAAGAAAGTGGAGCATCATCTGCATATCAGTTTATGCTATATAAAGTAACCTACATATTAAATAGAAGAAGTCTAAAGATGGAGCCTTGAGGAACTCCATCATGTCGCATAATTACAAACTCAGTCCTTCTCCAACCAGCCTCAACATCAACTTGTTATCAGAAACAGAATCAAAAAGAATTTAGTTGCAAAGAAAACAAGACAAAAGCACAAAAACGAAAATTTAGAGGCCCAAAGTTTCTTCTGTTTTTACTAAAAAAGAAGAGAGGTGGATCCATTAAGATCCAACGTTTACTGAAGACTCCAGCTTCTGAGACGCACAAATAACGTTAATTTCATGAAATATTAGAATTCTAAGTTCAGATTTGGTTAATTTTCCTGACAGAAGCACCCATGGTGGCTTCTCAAAAGGTTTCAAATCCAATGTTACTTTCTGTTTGGACAGTTTCTGGTTGATAAATGGGGACATTTTGGTGTTGTTTTTTTGTTTTTTGTTTATTTGTTTGTTTTCACAATATAAGACGCTGTTTAAAACAGTTTTGTAGTTCAGACAGTTAAATGAGAATTAAATGACTTATTCAGAGCCTAAAATTTGTTTGATTTTTCTTTTTTTGCACCAACAAATTTTTTTGCACTGGCTGTTGTTTCGTGTTCTTTTATTGCTTGATTAAGAAACTGCAGTTTAAAAATAACAATTTTTATTTTTTAGTTCGCTGATTTTTTTTTCCCAAAATGCATGAATATCTGAAGGTTTTACCGGAAGTTCACATCTTAAAACTTACCAATTAACACTTCTGCCATGATGGTGTATTTAACAACACACTAAAATTATATTTTCATTTGTTGAACAAAAATAATTGACTGAACATCTCAAGCGTTACCACTGTGTGCTATGGTATTCCTTGTATTTTTCTGCAGTGGTTTGGACAGAAAAATCCTCAGTTTATGTTTCTTGTACCTTTCTTTAAAATTCCTCCAGAAATTGTGCCTCCAACCTCGTCAACAACTTGCTAACTGAAACGGAAATTAAAAAGCATTCAGGTGGTGGAAAGCAAGATAAAGGTGCAAAAAAAAAAATCTGGAGACCCAAAGTTTCCTTCATTTTTTTTTATATTCTGCTGGAAACGTGGTCGATATTTTGGTGTTTTTTGTTTGTTTTGTTTGTTTTCTGCAAGGCTGCATTCCTTGTTTGCACATCTGTATCAGTTTCATGTCTTTTTATTGTTTCGTTTAGAAACTGCAGTGTAAAAAACAAAAACAAAAAAATCTGCAAATTATCTTTTGAAATCTCTTTTATTTTACAGATTTCTTTTATATTTGAAGGTTTTATCTCAAATTTACATTTGAAAGTGTCCAATTAACACTTTTGCCTTTGATTTCAAACATTAAAATTCCTCCGGCCGCATCAACAACCTGCTAATTGAAATAGAAAATAAAATACTTCAGGTGGTGAGAAGAAAAACAAAATAAAAGGTGCAAAAGTCTCAAGACTTTTTTCTCCGGCTTGAACTGACGTCTTCCAGACTCAACAAATAATGCAAAAAACTGTTTTAATGATGCATCTTAACATGCCTGAGACGCCGCTGATGCTTCTATAAATATCTATCAACGCTAAAATGCGTGGAAGACGAGGGTAAATCTGCTGCAGAGCGTCTCAGTCTGCAGGTGAAGGTGGGACTTGAAGAAAGCGACGTTCTGCAGGTAGATTCTGATAAAAACTCGGAGACTCTGGAGGCCGAAGCTGCCAGAAGATGACGGAGCGACTGCAGGTGCTTCGTCCCCCGAAGACCGTCATCTGGCAGCTCAGAAAAGATCTAATTACAGACTCATTTCCACAAAGAATACCGTACAGATGCTCGGCCGACACTCCGAGAAGCTCCACTTATCTACGGCGGCGGCAATTAACCCCGAGTTAGACGAGAAAGGAGGAAGAGGAAGTTAATCACAAGTCTGCAGACAAAAGGAAAAGCAGCTTTTAGCATTCTGAGGCTCACCTTGGCAGGTTTATGAGCAGAATGAAGAAAAAGTGTCAGGAGAAGGTCTGGATGCTTTCAGGAAACAGAAAAGTTTTTTTAAAAAAAAGATCTTTTAGAGCAAAAAGACGACATTAAGGAGAAACTCCGACCCCCTGAACTTCTTCTTTTGTTGCTTGAGTCTTAATTTTCCTCATTTTCATTTCAGTCTAATGTCCCTGAAACAGAAAAACCAAGAAGAAGCAGAGAGAACTCAGAGATGACGCAGTTAGAATGATGGAATCAGAAAAAAAAAGAGTCATCTTGGATGAATTTCTAGTATTTTTGAGCAGATTTGTGTCATTTTGGACTCTTTCTCCATCCAGTTTTTAGTTGTTTTACACCAGTTTTGGACGTCTTTGTCATTTTAAACGACTCTTTCCGTAATTTTATGTCACGTTCCAAGTTGTTGTGGACTAGTTTGGAGTCATTTTGGATTCATTTTGAGTTATTCTGGAAGAGTTTATTGTCATTTCGGACACTTTAGTGACAGTATGACGGTTTAAGATCATGAAAAAACAACAAATAATTGAGTTTCTTTGATTATTCCTTTATAGAACTGTAAAAAACCTGAAATCATCATGTCCATCACTGGAAATAAATGTAGTTTTGTGTCTCTTTGTGGTTGTTTTGTCTCTTAATAGTTGTTTTTTTGTCTCTTTGTGATAATTTTGTGTCTCTTTCTGGTTGTTTTTTCCAACCTCATCCAGCCTGAGGAAGATCTTTTAGAGCAAAATGATGACATTGAGGAGAAGCTCCAACCCTCTGAGTTTCTTAGAACGATGGAATCAGAAAAAAAGAGTCATTTTGGATGAATTTCTAGTTGTTTTGAGCAGATTTGTGTCATTTCGGACTCTTTCTCCATCCAGTTTTGAGTCGTTTTACACCACTTTTGAACATCTTTGTAGTTTTTAATGACTCTTTCAGTCATCTTTTGTCAAGTTTCAGCTTTTTTTGGACAAGTTTGGAGTCATAAATTTCAGGTCGAGTTATTCTGGAAGGGTTTATTGTAATTTTGGACAACTTTAGTTACTTTAGGTAACTTTACTTTGTTACCGTCACTGGACATAAATGTCTCCACAAACTGTAGATGTTGTACTATTTCCATGTTTACAGCCTGTACAGACAATTTTGTGTCTTGCTTTTGGTCATTCTTTGTCTCATTTTTGTTGTTTTGTGTCAGTTTTGTCTCTTTTCTTTTGATATGTGTCTGTTACCCATTTCTGCGTCTTGTTGATGTGTTGTGGTTATTTTGTCTCTACATACTGTAGATATTTTTCTATCGTTATGTTTCTACAGATATTTTCTCTCTACTCTGCTCATCAGCGGTAGAAAGATGTTTATAGTGTCATAAAAGACTAAAAAGCCCAAAAATACACCTGATCTCTTGTAAAATTAAAGCTAAAAATGGTCCTTAATTATGGAAACTATGTTTTGTTCACTTTGCAGCAGGTTTGATGCTGATTAATAATGACGGTCGATCAGAATCAAGTCTGACTGATAAGAAAACCAGAAAAAAACTGTCAAATTGTCAAACCAGACAAACTAGATGAGCGACTAAACAGGAAACCAATTCAGGCACTAAAACCAACAGACAAACTGAACTCAGTTCAGCAGTTAGAAAGCGTCTTTACACACCAGCTAGCAGCAGGAATGGAAGTGTGTGTTGCTGTTCTGAGTCCAAACCGTCCGCTAAAAGTCTGACCTGGTTTCCCCAAAAAAGTTCAGTTCAATCCAGTTTGTCCAAACGCAACTCAGGTCAACGTTTAAAGATTCCCTCCAGGGTTTAGATCTTTCAACACCAAACAGGAAGTTCAAAACCTAACAACTCAACCAGCGTCTCTCAGCTCAGTCAACAAGCCAACAGTGTCAGAGTGTGGATCATGTAGACCGTTTACTCGTGGTACCATGGACCAGTCCAGGAAACTCCAAACAGGAAGTCCTCCATCCAGGTCCGAAGGAGGTTCCTCTAGATCCTGAACAGCTACGATAACTTTAACACCAAGGTCCAGTTGGAATCTCTAAGCCTTCCTCTAACAAGATCTCCTAGACGATGGTTCCAGACTGTGTCTTTTTGTAGCTGTTTTGTGTCTTTATGGTTATTTTGTGTGTCTTTATGGTTAATTTGTGTCTTTTCGTGGCTATTTTGTGTCTTTATGGTTATTTTGTGTGTCTTTATGGTTAATTTGTGTCTCTTTGTTGTTCTAAGACTCTTCTAAGATCTCTTGGACGTTGGTTCCAAACTTTGGATGGTTGGATGATTGTTGGTAAACTTGGAGGAACTTTTACTCTTTTTGAACCCAAAATTTGTCAATAATTGGTTGAAATGGAGAAGTCTGAGTCCTGTTCGTCCAATAGTCCACAGAGCTTCAGGTCATGTGATCCTCTGAGGTCAGCTGACTTTGAGGAACGTTCAGGACCACCAGATCTTTGAAGCTCTTTCTGCTGCTGCAGGTTGAATCTTCTGCTGGTTTTTCTTCTGCTGAACTCATCTGTAAGTAGGATTCTTCAGTTTTTCCTCCATCTTCTTCTTCCTGCTGTCAGATTTTGTCCTGGTTTCTCCTCCTGAGGAGTTTTTCAGAAGCTCCTCAGAGATTCAACCAGACCAACTTCCTCTGAAACTGTTCTTGTTTATTCAGAAAACTGTGAGTCTGTGACGAAGCTGCTGTGTCTGTTTTAGGTCCTTTAGGGTCTCTGTGGTCATTTTACAGGTTTTTGTGTCTTTGTGGCAATTTTGTGCGTATTTATAGGTGTATAGTTTTGTGTCTATTTGACGTTGTTTTGTGTGTCTTTCTGGTGGTTTTATATCTCTTTGTGGGTTTTTTGTTTGCTGTTTCTTGTGGTTATTTTGTATCTCTTTGTGGTTGTTTTGCATGTCTTTATGGCTATTTTGTGTGTCTTTATAGTTATTTTGTGTCTCTTTGTGATTATGTTGTCTGTAGTTACTTTGTGTGTCTATATGGCTATTTTGTGTGTTTTTGTGTTTATTTTGTGTCTATTTGTGTTCATTTTGTGTGTCTGTGATTATTTTGCTTGTCTTTATGTTTATTCTGTGTTTTTATGTTTATTTTGTGTCTGTGTTCATTCTGTGTGTTTTTATGATTGCTTTGTGTGTATTTGTGATTGTTTTGTGTGTTTTTATGGTTGTTTTGTGTATCTTTATGATTATTTTGTGCATCTTTATAGTTATTTTGTGTGTTTTCATGATTGCTTTGTGTGTATTTTTGATTGTTTTGTGTGTTTTTATGGTTGTTTTTTGTATCTTTATGATTATTTTGTGCATCTTTGTAGTTATTTTGTGTGTTTTTATGGTTGTTTTTTGTATCTTTATGATTATTTTGTGCATCTTTGTAGTTATTTTGTGTGTCTTTATGATTACTTTGTGATTGTTTTGTGTATTTTTGCAGTTGTTTTGTGTCTAAGTATCTTGATCTTGATTGATGACCTATAAATAAGGTAGATGTTTGAAAACAAACGTTCTTGTGCTTTAGAAAGTGTCTAAACTTTCAGATTCTTTCTGACAGATTTCTGTTTGGGTCCTGTGTGAAGCTGTGACTGACTCTGATTCTCTGATTCCAGCTGCTGGTTTAAAACCGTCGTTGTGTTTCATTATTAAATCTTCTGGATGTAGATTCAAACCCGAGTCCTTCCTGCTCCGTCCGACGCCGCCAGGCTGAAACCTCCCAGATCCTCAGGCGGTTCTCAGATTAATACAGAACCACAGAAAATGACCCATTTCAGTCCCACAATGGCGGAGAGGTTTTGAGCAGCGCAGCAGTTTCTGACCTCCACAGATATTCTGAGGGGAATAATTACGGCACTGATGAGAAGCAGGAATGTAATTGTGAGGACGAACCCGTTCGTTTTTTTGTCTCAGCAGAAAGAGCGAGCGCTTATGAAGAGGTGGTTTGATTTGCTGGTGTCAGCTGGCCGAGCTGCTGAATCCCCAGTCGGGAGCTTAGCCGCTCTCAATTAAATCCACAGCCGAGCTCTTTGATGGTGGAGGACCGGCTCTGAATTAGCCTCCATGTGGAGCTTCTGTAGCTCCGCCACCGGCTACGTGGCCTCATCCTGACCTCCTACCGTCCTCCAGCAGACACAGCAAGTTAGAACCAGAAGCCACTGGAAATACTCTCTGTTATGGAGCAGGAGCTGGACCAATAGGAGACCACATCTGGAGGTCTCCAGGTTTGGAGAACAGGAGGTCTGGAGGTCTTGAGGTTTTGTAGGTCTGGAGAACAGGAGGTCAAGAGGTTTTGAGATTTTGGAGGTTTTAGGGTCTGGAGGTTTGGAGATCTAGAGGTCTGGAGGTTTTGGAGGTTTGGAGATCTAGAGGTCTGGAGGTTTTGGAGGTTTGGAGATCTAGAGGTCTGGAGGTTTGGAGATCTAGAGGTCTGGAGGTTTTGGAGGTTTGGAGATCTAGAGGTCTGGAGGTTTTGGAGGTTTGGAGATCTAGAGGTCTGGAGGTTTGGAGGTTCTTGAGGCTTTGGAGGTTTGGAAGTCTGGAGAACAGAAGGTCGAGAGGTCTTGAGGTTTGGAGGTCTGGAGGTTTTATTTTTAAGATAAGATAAGATAATCCTTTATTACTCCCCATGTCAGGGGAAATTTTCCATGTTACAGCAGCAATATACAATAAAGATAAATAATTGAAATAACAATAATATATACAATATATACAAGAATGAAGGATGAGAAATGAATAAATAGAGTATTACTAACTATAAATAGATGACATCAGCAAAAAGTGGCTTGTGGAATAATTTTTTTGTTTAGTTTTATTCTGCTCTATGTTTATTTTATTTTATTTTTATTTTATTTTTGTTAGTTTATTCTGTTTTATATATTTTATCCTATTTTATTTTATTTTTTATCTATTTCTGTTTTTAATTAATTTTTTTGGTTTTTCTATTCTATTTTATTTTATATTTATTTGTTTATCTTAATTTATTCTATTTTATTTCATTGTTCTTTTATCTTTTTATTTTTTATTTATTCTATTTTTATATTTTATTGAATTTATTGTATTATATTTGTATTTTATTTTAAAAAATATTTTACACATATTTGTATTGTTTTAAAATAATAAATTTTGTAGTTTTTAAAATACATTTTACCAATGTGGGACCATACAGTCATCCAATTTTACTGTATTTAAATGTTAATTTTACAATTTTTTAAAAATAATATTTTCCGTAAAATTAGGAAAAAAATATTTAAAACATATTTGCTGTTTTTTCTTTTAAAAAATGTTGTCATTTTTTTAAACAATGTGTGACCATAAAATCATCCAGTTTTACTCTATTTAATCAGTTATTCTAAGAAAAAAAAGTCTTATTTTACTGATTTTTTTCCAGTCTGTTAAGTTTCATATTTTTAAAAAGCACTAAAAATCTAATTATTTTTACAGATATCTGCTGTTTTTTTCTGTTTTTCAACAGGTTTTGAACATTTCTGTGTTCCACTGATGTGTTATTTCTGCCTCCTTTGCTTCCATATTTCCTCCAGAATCTTTTTGTGTTTCGTTCCTTTGAGCCTCTGGGGCGGTTTCTAATAAAAAAGGTCATAAAGCAGCAGAACGTGATGCTTGTGGAGCTGCAGGCCGAGAACAGAGCCGTAAAAACACAGCAACTAAACGCTGACATGGATCCAGACAGAAGCTGCAGCAGCGTCAGCATCTCTGCAGACATCAGGAGTAGAGTTAGCATCCGAATCGTTCAGAGACGCTGTGAAAAACTGGCTTCATTTCTGTCATTTAGGGAAAATATGGCTCCAAAAACAACCTGCAGATCAAACTGAGCTCTGAACAGCTTCTTTTTGGCCTAAATGAAACCTGTTACATCTTTGTTTTGGTTTGTTTAACCCTCCTGTTGTCCTCATTTACACGCACCAAAAAATATTCTTCCCTTGTCTGAAAAAGATCCAAAAATTCAGCAAAAAAAATCCCCAAATTTATAAAAATTTGCAAAATCTTCAGGAAGAAAATTTCTTAAACGTTTCCCTTAAAAGTTTTTTTTTTTAAATCCCCAAATTTGGCAAGTAATAAAAATAAAATAAAATAAAATAAAAATTATAAATATTTTCAAAAAATGAATAAAAATCTTCCAAAAAAATCCTAAAAATATCTAAAGTGATTCCATATATATCAGTAAAAATTCTAATATTTTCATTAAGAACAAAAAGAAAAAAAGAGGAAAAAAAGGGTTAGGGTCAATCAACCAAAATCCAGTGAATTTCGCTGGATTTTGGTTGATTTTTTTGTGAATTTTCTTAAAGAAACATTTTTTAACATTTCTTTTTTCCACCAAAAAAATGTTCAAAGATTTCCCAAAAATGTTGAAAATGTGGAAGATTTCACTATTAAGAAAATATTTGTATATTACAGCCTAAAATCCTTATTTCCCCTTTTTTCTTTTATTTAATTGCAAAGAATATTGAGAATAAATCATGAATTTAAATATGGATGTTATTCTTTAGTTTTTTCAGATATTTTATATATATTTTATAAATATTTTAGGATCATTTCTGGGACATTTAATGAATATTTTTGGGACTTTTTATTTACATTTGTAAAAAAAATATATGTATGGGAGATTTTCTTAATATTTTCTAAATATTTATTTAAAAATTTGTAACTTTTTCAGAAACATTTTATGAGACATTTTATAAATATTTTCCTGTATTTTTAAAAAAAGATATTTTTCAAAATCTAGAGGACATTTTACTCATATTTTATTTTCTCAACGTTTCATTATTTTCCTTTATTTGATTGTTGTTTTTTATTTCATTCATAATCTTGAGTAATTTTTATCATTATTTCACAGATTTTTTTCTATTTTCTTTCATTTAATTACAAAGAACATCGAGATTAAATTATTAATTTAAATGTGAATGTTATTCTTTAGTTTATCTGATGTTTTACTTCTGTTTTAGGGTCATTTCTGGGACATTTAATGAATATTTTTTGCACATTTCAGAGACACTAGAACCAGAATCATAATTCTTCCACCTGCTAGATTTGTGTTTGTTTTATTTTATAATAATAAAGCGAGATTTAATCCATTTTATCTTTTAGTTGATCATTATTATTATTAAATTCAACCACGTGTCTTTTTATTTTTAATATTCTCACTCAAATATGTCCTTTAGATGATTTGGAGTCAAACTATAAAACATCTGGATGAGTAAAAACCACCAGCAGGGAGTTTTTCTGTGAACTGGAGCCACTAATGAGGAGAAAACTACGACCTTCACCATCAACACGGAATAATTCGACTAACTCTGCTCTCCAGACTCTTGATTCCTGAGATAATAGAAGCTTTCTGGCTGCACAGATTCCAATCACAATCATTAATGACTTCATTTGGCCTTCAGCTGTTTTCACCCACAGATCGTCCGTCTGACGTCAGATTTCACTCAAAACTCGCTCAGAAAGACAAAAAACAAAAAAACAACAAAAAAACAAGGAACACTGTGGGAAAATATTCATATTTTACAGAATCTTATTTTTTTTATTTTACAGTTTTTCTCTGCATTTTTTAAATTCATGAAAATCTAAATAAAATTATAAAAATAAACAGTGAAAAACTATCTGTGGGAGATTCTCTTTACAGTTTAAAATATACAAAAAAATTCTGGAAAATTTAAGACACTTCAGAGAATTTTAGGCAGCAAATTGATATTTTTTGTCAGTCTCTAAAACAAAAATGTCCAGAAGATTGTGAAGTATTTTTTGAAAAAAAATTAGGATGTTATAATTTTATTTCTGATGATTTATTAATATTTTGGGGGACATTTCCTTACTGATATTTTTAAAAAAATATTTTTGGGAGATTTGTGTATTTTTAAATATATCATTATTATTATTTATTTTAAATATATCTATCTATCTATCTATCTATGTATCTATCTATGTATCTACATATATATATATATATATATATATATATATATATATATATATATATATATATATATATATATAAAATGAACATTTCATTTACTTCATTTTTTATTCTTCATATATTTGCAGAACATTCTTGAATATTTCATTTTTTTTAAATATTAATAAAAAATTTTTGCTGATATTTTATTAATATTTTGGGGAAATTTCCCGGACATTTGATGAATATGTGGGAGATATTCTAAATATTTTAAAAAATTATAAGTTAAGGAACATTTAAGACATTTTTAAGCAGTGTGTTGTACTTTTTTCAATTTTTTGTATTTTTAAAGCATTTTCTAGAATATTCTGGAATTTTTACTATTATTTTGAATCTTATTATTTTTTCAGATAATTTATTCATATTTTTGGGACATTTCTTTATTGACATTTTTGAAAAAAATATTTGAGATGTTTTTGGATGTTATATTTTTTGGATATTTATTAATATTTCTTTACTGACATTTTTGAAAACATATCGGCAGAAGATTTGTTTATTGTTAAATATATGATTATTATTTATTTTTAAATATTCACATAAAAAAAGAGCATTTCACTGAGACATTTTGTAGTCACTTCATTGATATTATTTTTCAGTTTTTTCATTTTTAAAATACTTGCAGAACAGTTTCTTTAAAAATGTTATTAATGTTGTTTTCTGATAGATTATTAATATTTGGGGCATTTCCAGGACATTTGATGAGTATGTTGGAGATTTTCTAAATATTTATAAAAGTTGTGGAACATTTCAGACAATTAATACACTTTTTAAGCAGCATATTGTAATTTATTTCTCTCCATTTTTTGTATTTTTAAAAATATTTCTAAAACATTCTGGAATATTTTCCCATTTTTTTGGATTTTGTAATTTTTTTTCTGATAACTTATTAATATTTTGGGGGCATTTCTGGTAATTTTAATGAATATTTTTGAGACATTTCATTACTGACATCTTTGAAAAAAATCTGCGACAGATTTTCTTTATATTTTTGAATATTTATTTAAAAATTATGGAACACTTAAGACACTTTTAAGCCAATGAATTGATTTTTTTTTCATTTTTTATTTCAAAAATATTTGCAGAATGTTCTTGAATATTTGACACATTTTTTAATGTTAATAATATTTTTGATAATAATTTATTAATACTTTGGGGGCATTTTTAATGAAAAATATGATTTAAGGAAACTTTTTAAGCAGTGTGTTTATATTTTTCTCCATTTTTTGTACTTTGGAATTTTTTAAAAACAGGAATATTTTACTATTATTTTCGATGCTATAAATTTTTTTTTTGATAATTTATTAATATTTTGGGGCACTTCTGGTAAATTTCTGGTAAATTTAATGAATATTTTTGAGACATTTCTTATATGACAGATTTTCTTCATATTTTGAAATGTATTATTTAAAAATTATGGAACATTGAAAACACTTAGTCAAAATTGATATTTTTTTTCTCAATCTTTTTTTTTTAAAACAAATATGTCCAGAACATTGGGAATATTTTAAACATTTTTTGGATGTTGTTAAGTTTTTTCTGATATTTTATTAATATTTTGGAGGCATTTCTGGTACATTTGATGAATATTTTTGAAACATTTTTGAAAAATATCTGTGGGAAATGTTCTTAAAATTTTAAAAACTTAAAAACTAACAGACACTTTTTAGTCAGTGTATTGATATTTTTTCTCAATTTTGTTAATTTAAAAATATTTGCAGAATATTCTTGAATATCTGACCATTTTTTTATGATAATATTTTTTTCTGATATTTTATCAGTATTTTTCTGGTGCGTTTTTGCAAAATCTTCAGGAAGAAAATTCCAAAAATTGCTTTAAAGTTTCCCTTAAAAGTTTAATTTAAAAAAAAAAAATCCCCAACTTTGGCAAGAAATACAACTTTAAAAAATAAAAAATTTAAACTGTAAATAAATAAAAATCTTCCCAAAAAATCCTAAAAATATCTGAAGTGATTCCATACATATCAGTAAAAGTTCTAATATTTTCTTTAAAGCTCTTCGTTTTATAGAAACGCCTCCAGCTTCTTCCTGGACTCCAAACACATTTCTCCACTCTGACTTGTGGTGGGATCAGTTTGTTGGTTTTAGTTCAGGAATGAAACCACCGCTGATCGTCGCCTCCATCACCGCCTGCCTCTCGCTGACGGCTCTAATCGGCTCAGCGTTCACTTACAGGAAGAATGAGTTAAAGGTCGAGAGCCACATGAATCTGAGTGATGATCCTTTCACTGGAAACACATCTGTTCAGGTGAAATGTCAAAGCTCTTTCCTCCCATAAGCTGCATTTTCATTCACACTGTTAAAGAAACGTAATTCTGTTATGAAAGAATTTATTTTCTCAACCAGAGGCAGCAGAAAAAAGTCACTGACTGATGTTTGAAAGGAAACACGAGGTTTAAACACAAATAAACTGTCAGAAACACCTGCAAAAGACAAGAAAAAAAGTAATATTGAACTGTAGCTCCTCAACTGTGTGATTATTCTTTAAATACATGAAAATATAGATAAAATGACAAATATAGACTGTGAATTTAGCTGTCAAATAAAATATTAGAATAAAAACAGATATTTAATGTAAATTTACAATTTTTTTCAATGTAAATGTAAATTTTATGTAAAATTAATGTAAAAATGTTTATTAATGTAGTTATAATCACAAGTTCAACATTTCAAAGGTAAATGCTTTAATTGTAAAAGTCAAAAATGTGAAACTAAATTATTGGTTGTACAACAAGATTTAGACCTTTTTTTTCACATTAAACTACTTTTCTACAGTATTAAGTCTGATTATTTGTAGTTGCTGTAGCACTAGCTAACAAAGAAGCTAACTTTATGTTAGCCTAATAAAGTTGTGCTTTATTAAGTAGCTGTAGCTCCAGCTAACAAAGTTACATTAGGATCACAATGTTTTGCCATATTAGCTTGTTGTAAAACTAGCTAACAAACTAGCTGACGTTGCATTAGTCTGATAACGTTTTGTCATTTTAGCTTCCTGTAGCACTAGCTGACAGACAAGCTGACTGTATGTTGCGCTTTATTAACTAGCTGTAGCACTAGCTAACAAACTAGCTGACTTTACGTAAGGCTGATAATGTTTATCTATATTAGCTAGCTGTAGCACTAGCTAAAAGTTAGCTAACTTAATCAGACTGCCATATCAGCTTGCTGTAGAACTGGCAAACAAACTAGCTATCTTTACATTAGGCTGGTAATGTTTTGCTGTATTAGCTTGCTGTTGTACAAGCTAACAAAGTAGCTGACTTTATGTAAAGCTAACAAACTAGCTGGCTTTATGTAAAGCTAACAAACTAGCTGACTTTATGTAAAGCTAACAAACTAGCAGACTTTATATTGAGCTAATAATATTATTCTATGTTACGTTACTGTAGAACTAGCTAACAAACTAGCTACCATTACATTAGGCTGATAATGTTTTGCTATATCAGCTTACTGTTGCATTATTTTAAAGATATTTGCTGTTGTTTGAAAGAAAAACTGTATATTCAAGATGCAAAAATTTATTTTTTCAACTGTTAGATAATATCTAGTGAAACCACAGAAAGAGTTAATTTACAGAAGAAGCTCTCAGGTTGAGCAGTGATTTATTTCCCTTTGACTTTTTCCATTTCTCCAGCATCGAGGTGTTTCTTCCAGCAGGAACTTCTCCTCACGTGCTGCTGTTTATTCAGCTTTTAGTTTTATCTCCATTAGAGCTGCTGCTGCTCACATATGAAGGCCACAGGTTTGGAAGCTGCTCCAAATCCAAGCAGAAAATATTTCATTTCTTTTTTTCCTCTCTCCAGATTTAACACTAAGTCCTTAGGCAGAACTTTGCAAGTATTAAGTCCTGGACTTTTCTGTGAACAGAGAAACACGGTGGTCGCTGCTTCAACACAAACAGACTGAATGGAGGAGATGTTTGCTGTGGACCAGAGGAAGCGTTGATGGGTGACGCTGGGCTTTTACTGGGAGGCCCAGAGATGAAAAACATCATTATGACGGCGCTGAAGAGTATCAGCTCCATCAGAAGGTGTGTGGCGGCTCGCTTTAATTAGCTGCTTTGTGAATCCGCCGCAGTCATTCCGTGCGTTTAACGGCAATAAGTGATGAGTGGAAGTCAAAGGAAGAAAAGAAAGAGATGCGCTGCAGCCTGGCGGGTTATTAAAGGAAACTCTTTGATCCGGTGAACCGTAGGAAAAAGAACACCGTAAACAACCACATGTGCTTCCTGTTTGACACCAACACCAAAAAACGATCCTTTAAAGCCAAAAACTGATTCCATGCAAACACTGAAAACTGGCTCTGTGGTGACGGCAAAGGCTTCTCACAGCTGAATAAATGCAACCAGAGAAACAATAATCAGTCCTGATGCTGAGGATTACTCTAGAGATGCAATGAATAATCAAATCATCAATCAACTATTACATCTGTCACCAACTTTTTGATTGGTTTGAGTCATATTTTGAGAAAAAAGTCACAATTCTCAGATTCCAGCTTTTTAAATGTAAATATTCTACAGTTTATTTCCTTCTTTATGACAGTAAACTGAATGCTGTTGCAGAAAAAAGTATTATTGGATTTTTCTCTGGAAAAAAAGAGTACATTTACACGTTGAATGTAAAGTTCTTCTACAACATGTGGCCGCACATTTACACTGTTTTGCTGTATTTTAATTTGTTAAAAATATTCTGTTTCACAGATAATTGCTGTTATTTTCAGTTTTAACAATCAGCTAAAAAACTGGCTTACTTCATGCTAAGCTAATAATGTTATGCCATATTAGCTTGCTATAGCACTAGCTAACAAACTAGCTGGCTTTATGTTAAACAAATGTCATTCACTATAAGGTTTTTGTAAAACTAGCTAAAAAATAGCTAACTTTATGTTAAGCTAATATTATGTTTTATCACCTTGCTGTATCACAAGCTAATAAACTAGCTTACTTTATATTAAGCTAATAATGATATGTTCTATTAGCTTGCTGAAGCATAATAATAATAATAATAATAATAATAATAATAATAATAATAATAATAATAATAATAATAATAATAATGGCATAAGTTTATCAACTTAGCATAAAGTCAGCAAGATTTGTTAACTTCTGCTACAGCAAGCTAATATAGCACAGCATTGTTAGCTTAGCATACAGTCAGCTAGTTTGCTAGAAAAAAAGCTTATAGTAAATGTCCTTATTAGCTGAACATAAAGTCAGGTAGTTTGTTAGCCAAAGCTACAGTAAGCTAATATAGCTTAAACTTATTAACATAAAGTCAGCTGTTGTTTAGCTTGTTCTATGAAAAGCATATAGTGAATGTTTATTAGCTTAACATAAAGTCAGCTACAGCAAACTAATATAGCATAACCTTATTAAGCTGATATACAATCACAAGCACATTTCCTAGCTAGCACTAGGACAAGCTAATATAGCATAACATTATCAGCCTATTGGAAAGTTTGATAGTTTGTTAGCTAGCTTAACGGAAAGTTAGGTAATTTATTAGCTTGTGCTACAGCAAGCTAATATAGCATAACCTTATTAACTTGGCATACAATCCCAAGTATAATTGTTAGCATAAAATCAGCTAGTTTGTTAGCTCGTGCTACAGCTGACAGCTGAACATAGCATGACATTATTAGCTTCAGCGGCTCATTTTATATCCCAGGCTGATCTAAATGGTTATTTATTTCACCATGTGCGGTGACTCAGTGGATGAAGACGCTCCAGTTATTGCAGCCAGGTCGTCTTAGCTGTGATCCACCGCAGCGCTCTGACATTTCTTATCCACAGTGATTTTATTCTAATGTATAATTTCACTGTTTTATTGTTGTTGCGACCTGCAGAGCTCTGAACTCTCTCCAGGGTTCTGCACGGATGTGACAAGAATAATAAAAAACATAGATGCAGCCACTGAAAATAGTTTCCTTTTCTGTGATCTTTGGGAAATAATTGGACGTGTGTGTCGCCCCGACAGTATTTAAATGAAGCTTTGACTGAACGTATGCAGCATGAGACAAGGTGGTGCTTTGATTTATGGGGTCACCAGCCAAGAACATTAGGAAGCACTGATCTAATGCACCATCAGCTGATTGGCCAAGGATTTTATTCTCAGCTTATCCCACCTTGTGGAAAATGGGATGGCGTCTCCACGGAGATTTGTTTTATTCTGTCTGCTCTGTGACTGTTCATGGAGTCCCCGCTCGGTTCGTTTTTCTTCCGTTATCTAAGTTTGAACATCGATATCGTCTCAACCACAGACTGAAACAGGCAGATTTGTTAGCGACAGTAGAAGACGAAGGAACTCGTGTCGATATCAATCTGACAAAAACAGCTTCTATTGTGCAGCATCGATGTTCATCCAGAGAAGATTCAGCCTCCACAGAAAAACAAGACAGATTTAACACAGTAAAGCCTCTAAAATGTAGTGCTGGGACCATTTAATACCAAATAAAAAGAAAAAATCTAATTTAATGATCTGAAGAAGTTACAAACAAGACTTCTGTTGACATAATAATATTAGGTGTAGTTTACACACATCTTTTACTCATCTTGTTAAATTACTAATGTAAATAATGTCCAAATCAAAATTCATTAGTTTTATAAGTGTAATCGGTTCCTTTACAACATTTGACCATTAAATGACACTAATATTTACTGTATTTAAATCACTAAAAATGACATTTTAAAAAAATATACACATATATATGCTGTTATTTGAAAGAAAAAATATAGATATTAAAATAGTAAACAATTATTTTAATTTTATATATATATATATATATATATACTTATATATGTGTATATATATATATATATATATATATATATATATACATATATACATATACATGTATATATGTATATATATATTTATGTGTGTGTGTGTGTGTGTTAAAATAAATAATATCCACATTTAAAATCTGTAATTAGTGATTACTTCCCTTTACAACATTTACCCACGTAACTACACTGTTTTGTTGTATTTTAATTTGTTGAAAATGTCATTATTTTACAGGTATTTGATGTTATTTTCACGGTTTTTACAGTCGACTAACAAACTAGCTGACTTTATGTTAAGCTAATAAGGTTATGCTATACTGGCTCACTGTTGTGTAAGCTACCAAATTAGCTGACATGTTAAGCTAATAATGTCATTCGCTACAGTTTATTTTTGTAGAGCTAGCTAAAAAGCTAGATGACTTTCTGCTAATAACGTCATGTTATATTAGCTTGCTGCATCATTTGCTAACAAACTAGCTGACTTTATGTTAAGCTAAAAATGCTATGTTAGCTTGCTGTAATAATACAATAGTAGTGCAATAGACTCATAATATTGAGCTATATTAGCTTGTCCTAGCACTAGCTAATAAACGTGCTTGTGATTGTACATCAAGTCTCAGCCTGATTTGTTTTATTTTAAAGGCTGTTATTTTGAGTATTGATTTCATCTCAACCACAGGATGATAATAGAAGAAGAGAACCTCTGTCGATATGAACAGCTTCCACTGTGCAGGTTTTCAAAGAGCTGGATGTTTGAATTGATTTCATCTGCTGGTTCTGAGACCTCGAGCTGCAGGATTCCAGTCGCTAATGACGACCACTTCCTCGTCCCCGTGTGGGTATTTTTCCTTGGGCGAGCTGAAAGAGTGGAATTAAAGTGTGAAAGGCCTGAATTAGCTTTTCAGGGGAACAATAAAAGAGAGGAGCAAACGTGAAAGGCAGTGAAACAAGAAACATTAGCTTTGGAAATGATCTCATAATCCGCACAATTAAAATGAAGTGGCTGACAATGTCGTTTGGCCGCTTCCGTCCGCTATTGTTGGACGTCCTCACAGCCTCATGTTCCTTTGATCCATTCACGAGTCTCCGGAGCTCCATGCAGAGGAGAACATTAGGAACATTTGTTTCAATGACTACAGCTGCCGGCGATTTGAGAATGGGAACCGTGTTTGCATTACGGGGACATGAGGGCCGTTCAGGCGCCGTCTAATTTCCACTCCGATGCTTTTCTCGGGCATTTGTCCACTTGTCAGCTGTGAAATGTTGCTGCTGCTGCCGTGCAGCCCGCAGCAGAAGAGGAAAGCGAGTTCTGCTCTGGCCTGCACGGTGGTGGCGGCAACATTTTAATGCTTGTGCTATAGCATTTGTAGTATTTATAGTAAATGACAGCTTTACATAGAGTCAGCTAGTTTGTTAGCTAGTGATTCAGCAAGCTAGTATAGTATCACCTTATTAACGTCAGACACAATCACAAGCACATTTGTCAGGTAGTGCTGGCACAAGCTAATATAATATTACATCATCTTTTTTTTAGTTTGTTAATTTGTTAGCTAGAACTACAACAAGCTAAAATAGCATAATATTATTAACGTAATATAAAGTCAGCTAATTTGTTAGTTTGTGCTACAGCAAGCTAATATAGAATAACAGTATCAGTGTGTTATAAAGTTTGTTCATTTGTTAGCTAGTACTAGAATAAGCTAATATAGCATAAAATAATTAGCATAACATAAAGTCAGCTGGTTTGTTTGCTTGTGCTACAGCAAGCTAATATAGCATAACCTTATTAACTTGATAGACAATCAAAAGCACATTTGTTAGCTAGTACTACAGTAAGCTAAAATAGCATAGCATTGTAAGCTTAACATAAAATCAGCTAGTTTGTTAGCTTGTGCTACAACAAACTATTATAGCATAACCCTATTAACTTGATGCACAATCAAAGCACATTTGTAGGCTAGTGCTAGGACGAGCTAATATAGCACAACATTATCAGCTTAAAGTTTGCTTGTTTGTTTGCTAGAACTACAACAAGCTAATATAGCATAATATTATTAACGCAATATAAAGTCAGCTAGTTTGTTAGCCAGTGCTACAGCAAGCTAAAATAGCATAACCTTTTAACTTGTACAATCACAAGCACGCTTGTTAGCTAGTGCTAGGATGAGCTAATATAGCATAGCATTGTTAGCTTAACATAAATTCAGCTAGTTTGTTAGCTTGTGCTACAGCAAGCTAATATAGCATAACCTTATTAACTTCAGACACAATCACAAGCACATTTGTTAGCTAGTGCTAGGACAAGCTAATATAGCATAACATTATCAGCCTGTTGTAAAGTGTGGCACTAAATGCTGCCGCTGCCACCACGCAGGCTGCAGCAGAACTCGCTTTCCTTTTCCTGTTGCTCACAGATCAACTTTCTGATGGCAGCTTTGTCAGGATCCTCGTCTCCACTGCAGAGCTGCCGACTGAATCGTCCTCCGATGCAGCCGCTGTGGAGAATTTAATTTGGGAAACACAGACGCTGCAGAGAGTTTCACTGCCGCCGATGATGGATGAGCGCGAGTCTTTCAGATGCAAAGAACCCTCACATTTAGGGCCTGAGCACAGCCGTCGACGGCGTCCTTCAGGGAAGTGCTCTCCTTCATAATCAGTGTCCAACTAACCAGAAAACAGGCGGAAGTAAGTTACAATTCCATTTCCCAGCCGTGATGAAAACCCCCTCCTGAGTTCAGAGGTGTGTTTCATCATTAGGTAAAGTATGTCTGCACCAAACCAAGAGGAACCAAACTCTGCACTGCTTCTTTCATGCAGCCGGAGGCACATCTGGTGGTAAAAGTGATGGAATCAGTGAAGTCAGTGGGGCGTCTGCAGAAAAACGAGAACTCTAACTGGAACGCCTCGAAAATTAGATGGAAGATTTTTTTTTTTTTAATGATCTAATTCAGTGATTTAAAGAAGTTACATTGTTTTGATGAGTTCTGTTGACATGATAATGTTGGTTCATGTTAGGCCAATAATGTTCAATAACATTTTCTGTAGCACCAGCTAACAAACCAGCTGACTTTGTACTGAGCTAATAATGTTCAAAAAAGTTAGCTTGCTGTAGCACTAGCTGATAAATAATCTGACTTTGTATTGACCTTATAATGTTAATTTAACTTAGCTTGCCATAGCACTAGCTAACAAACTAGTTGCCTTTATGTTCAGCTAGCAATGTTATGCTACATTACCTTGCTGTAGTACTAGCTAACAAACTAGCAAACTTTATAGCAGGCTGATGATGTTATTCTATATTAGCTTGCTGTATCACTAGCTAACAAACTTGCTGGCTTTATGTTAAGCTAATAATGCTATTTAATCACAGTTTTCTTTAGCACCAGCTAACAAACTAGCTTGTTTTGTACTGGGCTAATAATGTTAATCTAAGTTAGCATGCCATAGCACTAGCTTACAAACTAGGTAACTTTATGTTAAGCCAATGTCCAATGACAGTTCCAGGGATGAGAATTTTCCGCGGATCCGCGGAATTCCGAGTTTTTTTCCGCCGAAAGTATAGTTTTTGTGAATCGTGTAAATCCGTTGAGAAAATTGTAGGGGGGTAGGCAAGCGGCCGGCCGGCCGACGCGTCGCGAGCCGAGGCTTGGGATGGCCGCCCGCCGTGATGGCCATCCCGTCGCCGACATCTTTCGGCAACGCGCATTGCAACGCGCATTGCAACGCGCATTGCAACGCGCTTTGCAACGCGCATTGCAACGCGCTTTGCAACGCAATAAAATCAGCCAGTTTGTTAGCTAGTACTACAACAAGCTAGTATAGCATAACATTATCAGTCTATTGTACTACACTGTACTACTATTATACCACTACAGCAAGCTAATATACATTATTAGCATAAAAAAGTCAGCTCGTTTGTTAGTTCATGCTACAAAAATATTATACTGAATGACATTATTAGCTTCACGCAGAGTCAGCTAGTTTGTTAGCTAGCGACAGCAAGCTAATATAGCCTAGTGTTACCAGCCTCCAGCCTAGGGGTGCCTGGGCCGGCAGCATTGTTGCTTTACAATTCTAAGAAACTGTGGAACAGTAAGGGACAGACACAATTATTTGTGTGTGACCGCTACAAGTGCCATTTTATTCTGCCACTAATGTGACAGTGCACTTCAGTGGTGTTTCGTTTACTGCTCCTGGCACTTGGGTGACACCTACTGTCACAAAAGGGTTATGACAGTGACATTTTGACATACTAATCTGATTGAAAAACAATTCATAAAATAGCTCTGCAACAATGTATTACTGTGTTTTGTTTTGTTTTTTTTAAGGGGGGGGTGTCAGTTTTTCCTGTTACTTTTAATAGAGGCTTTTTCCTATCCTCTACAATAGCATTACCAGCCTGTTGTAAAGTTTGATAATTTGTTCGTACTACAGTTAGCTAATGTAGCATAACATTGTTCGTTTAACATAAAGTCAACTGGTTTGTTAGCTTGTGCTACAACAAGCTAATATAGGATAGCATTATCAACCTTTTGTAAAGTTTGCTAATTTGTTAGCTAGTGCTACAGCAAGCTATTATAGCATAAGATTATTAGCTTAAATAAAATCAGTTAGTTTGTTAGCTAGTGTTACAACAAGCTAATATAGAATAGCATTTTCAGCCTGTTGTAAAGTTTGCTAATTTGATAGCTAGTGCTACAGCAAGCTAATATAGTATAACATTGTTAGCTTAACATAAAATCAGCATGTTTTTGAGCTGTTGTTACAACAAGCTAATATAGCATAGCATCATCAGCCTATTGTATTGCATTGTACTACTACAGCAAGCTAATATATAATAACACTATTAGCTTAAATAAAGCTATAATCCCAGCAGCTAGCTGCTCCACAGTCTCCTTTCAGTTTCCATCTGTTTCCCCATGCGGTGCTGCTCTGCCCCATCTGAGGCTGGAAGCTGAAGAATCTGCACCATTATTTCCTTTTCCAGAGAAAAGACTATTTATGAAGTTCCTCTTCCTACTGATTTCACTCTGAGAGCTTTAAACTAAAGCAGTCTGACTTTAACTGAGCAGAGCAGCAGCCACTTGGGTCAGAAGTCACAATAGCAGGGTGATGATGTCTTAAAACGGACAAAATGTTCCTTTATCGGAGCATGAGGAGCAAAGAGCTGCCAGCCAGCTGCCTTGTTAATGTCACTCAGGCGCTAATATCCATCCAAAGTTTGCCAACAGATCATTTTTTATTCAGTGTTTCATCCATAAGAAGGGGGATGTGTTATTTCTTCATGTAAAACTCGCATTCGCTGCGATCAAATCACAACGGAGCCCCCATTAGCTGCAGCACATGAATATAACATGCAGTATAAATAATAACCAGGCAGCAACATGGTGGCGCTTCTCTGCTCCATTGATTCAGCTGTTAGACGACGACACCCCAGACAGTTCTACTGATCCTAATTAAACCACAAGATAATACAAGAAGAAACGACTCGTCAACTAATCTGAGCCTAGAATTAAGAGATTTAATCAAAATCACTTTATTCTACATGTTTCATTTTTAAAAGTTGCTAAAATCAAAACATTTATACCAAGAAGACCACAAAGAAACATAAAACTGACAAAAAAAAACACACAAATGAGACACAAAATGAGAAAAACAAGACAGAAAAGCCATTAAACCCCAAAACCTGGTGGCTTATCTTTTAAAACATGACCAAAATGACACCATTTATCAAACAGAACCTGTAAAAACACAAAGATTTATCAACAAATCAGAGTTTATAATTGTGATATTTCATCTAATTCACTTTATTCTAAATGTTTCGTTCAAAAAATTGCTAAAAATGAAGCATTTGTACGAAAAAAAGTCTTTGATTCTGAGAGATTTTAGGTGAACTGCAGGCAGTGTCAAGACAAAATGACCCCAAAGAGACACAAAATGGCACAAAACTGACAAAAAAAATTACACAATCAAGATACAAAATGAGAAAAATGACACAAAAAACATTACAACATTAAACCTACGTGTTTCATTCAAAGTATTTGCTAAAAATAAAGCTTTTGCACCAGAAAAGACCACAAAATGACATAAAAATGAAAAAAAAGACAAAAACTAAAAACCCACTGAACCCCAAAACCTGGTGATTTATCTTTTAAAAAAGATAATACAAGGAGAGAAAATAAAAGGTGCAACTGCAAAGGTTTGCTGAAGGCACTTAAACGTCCATCGCTGTTTGAAGAAAAGCTTCTTCCAACTCGTTGTTTTTGCTGCTATTGTCCTGAAAAGTGCTTGTGATTGAAGACGTTTTTATCCACAGCAAGCAGCCAGAACCTCCCCCATCATCTCCACACCGAATGTTTCCCTGAGGAGCTGCAGGAAATCACAGCCGAGCAGCCACGATATAAAAATACTCTGTTTATAATGAAGGATCAATGCTGGTCCTGAATGTTCATTAACTCTCTGAGGAGCAAATCCTGGAAAAGCATGTTTACTTTCACAATAATCACCGGAATGACAGCGTTTACCTCACAGAAACCGTAAAAGCAGAAGGAAAAGCTGGAATCAGTCCTGTTTCATCCAAATCATGCTGTTCTACACGTCTAATTTAAAAAAATAAATGTCTACTTTTATTTTTAAAGTCAAAAACATTCATCCTGTGGGGATAATGAATGTGCACCGCATGGTTCCATCAAGAAAATGAACCGAATCTAAGCTAAAAATCATCATATTTCAAAAGGATCACTTTATTTTTGCCAAAAATGACATAAATCTGTTGAAAATGGTAAAAAGATGAGTCAGAATGCCTCAAAATTGGTCAAAAATGGCATAAATTTATTGAAAATGACCAAAAAAAATTATTAAAAAATCAGATACATTGGTCCAAAATGATTTACAATTTGTCAAAATTTGTCCAAAATGACTCAACAACTGTTCAAAATGGCATAAATTTGTTGAAAATGGTAATAAAAATGAGTCAAAATTAGTCAAAAATGGTCAAAAATTACATAAATTTCTTAAAAATAGTAATAAGAATTAGTCAAAATTGGTGAAAAATGGCAACATTTTGTTGAAAATGGTAAAAAGATTGGTCAAAACGACTCAAAGTTGGTCAAAAATAACATAAATTTAGTGAAAATGAGTCAAAATTGGTTCAAAAGGATCACAAGAGTAAAAGCAAAGCTACTGGAAGAATCAATAAACACAGCATGGATCAGAAACAGAGAACAGAGGAGACAGTAGTTGGAGATCCATTCAGCATGGTGAAACATCTAGTAGTTGGAGATCCATTCAGCATGGTGGAACATCTTCTAGTAGTTGGAGATCCATTCAGCATGGTGAAACATCTAGTAGTTGGAGATACATTCAGCATGGTGGAACATCTTCTAGTAGTTGGAGATCCATCCAGCATGGAGAAACATCTAGTAGTTGGAGATCCATTTAGCATGGAGAAACATCTTCTAGTAGTTGGAGATCCATTCAGCATGGAGAAACATCTTCTAGTAGTTGGAGATCCATTCAGCATGGTGAAACATCTAGTAGTTGGAGATCCATTCAGCATGGAGAAACATCTAGTAGTTGGAGATCCATTCAGCATGGTGGAACATCTTCTAGTAGTTGGAGATCCATTCAGCATGGAGAAACATCTAGTAGTTGGAGATCCATTCAGCATGGAGAAACATCTTCTAGTAGTTGGAGATCCATTCAGCATGGAGAAACATCTTCTAGTAGTTGGAGATCCATTCAGCATGGAGAATCATCTTGTAGTTGGAGATCCATCCAGCATGGAGAAACATGGGAATAGTTCAGTATCTACAGCAGGTGGAGCCTCCGTTTCTCCAGTGTTGGTAACATCTGAGTAAAAATGTTGGACATGTTGATTCCAGGATTATTTTAAACTTCTCAGAAGACATCTCTGAGTTTTCCCTCCTTCATGTCGTTGTGTTTCTGTGGAGCTGCAGGACTTTAAAACATGAGAATGAACGAGGTAGAAGCTCCAGCAGGAGGTGAATGAAACGTGTTGATGAGACGGTAGAAGAACATGCTGCTGCTAATGAAGGTCTAAGTGGAGCTAATGCAGAAGATCGTCCTGTTAGAAGGAGCTGCTTCATTTAAACTCAGCTCTGGTTGGTCATTTCCAGGTGGAACGTTCTTCTATCAGTAGACGAGGAGTTTTTCCAGCTGACTGCTCTGAGCTGCTCTGATTTAGACCTAATCTAAAGGAAGCACAAAGCTTTATTCTACACGTTTCATTCAAAAATATGATAAAAAAAATAAAGCATTTAGACCAAGAAAGACCACAAAGAGACACAAAACAACATAAAACTGACATAAAATGATAAAAACAATACAGAAAACCCACTGAACCCCCAAAATGACAGCATTTATCAACCAGAAACTGTAAAAACAGATTTATCTACAACTCCGAGTTTAGAATTGTAATATAAAAAATTACTTCATTCTACGTTTCATTCAAAAAAAACTGCCAACAACTGAAAAAACTAAACCAAAAATTTACCAAAATGAAGCATTTAAACCAAAGAACTCTTTAATTCTGAGAGTTTTCAGGTTGAATTGTGTCGTTTTTTATCATTTTTTGTCAGTTTTATGTCGTTTTGTCTCATTTTGTCTCGACACTGCCTGCAGTTCAACCGGAAAACTCTCAGAATTAAACACTTTTTGTTTTAATGCTTCATTTTTTTAATTTTAAAAAAATAAGTCACTAGGTTTTTGTTTTTAGTGGGCTTTCTGGATTGTTTTTGTCATTTTTTTGGTCAGTTTTATGTCGTTTTGTGTCTCTGTGGTCTTTCTTGGTACAAAGACTTTATTTTTGGCAAATTTTGGAAAAAGACATAAAATAAAACAATTTTGATGAAATATTATAATTTTAAAGACAGATTTGTTGACAAAAATTTGTGTTTTTACAGTTTCTGGTTGATAAATTGTGTCATTTTGGTCATTTTTTAAAGATATGTTGCCAGGTTTTGGATTTTAAGGAGTTTTATGTGTCGTTTTTGTCATTTTTTGTTAGCTTTATGTGGTTTTGTGTCTCTTTGTGGTTGTTTTTTAGAAGATAAGTTGCCAGATTTCAGGTTTCTGAGGGTTTGTGCAACTTTAGCTCTGTTGTGTTTTTGTTGTGTGTCTGTTGTGTGTCTGTTGTGGGTCTGTTGTGTGTCTGTTGTGGGTCTGTTGTGGGTCTGTTGTGTGTCTGTTGTGGGTCTGTTGTGGGTCAGTCTGTAGCTACTTCCTGCTTGCTGGTTTTCCGTCTGTATCTGCAGCACACTCGGTGTTTCTGTTGTGTGTCTGTTGTGAGTCTGTTGTGGGTCTGTTGTGAGTCTGTTGTGTGTCTGTTTTGTGTCTGTTGTGGGTCTGTTGTGTGTCAGTCTGTAGCTACTTCCTGTTTGCTGCTTTTTTGTCTGTATCTGCAGCAGACTCAGTGTTTCTGTTGTGTGTCTGTTGTGTGTCTGTTGTGGGTCTGTTGTGTGTCTGTTGTGTGTCTGTTGTGTGTCAGTCTGTAGCTACTTCCTGCTTGCTGCTTTTCCGTCTATCTGCAGCACACTCGGTGTTTCTGTTGTGTGTCTGTTGTGAGTCTGTTGTGGGTCTGTTGTGAGTCTGTTGTGTGTCGGTTTTGTGTCTGTTGTGGGTCTGTTGTGTGTCAGTCTGTAGCTACTTCCTGTTTGCTGCTTTTTTTGTCTGTATCTGCAGCAGACTCGGTGTTTCTGTTGTGTGTCTGTTGTGTGTCTGTTGTGGGTCTGTTGTGTGTCTGTTGTGTGTCTGTTGTGTGTCAGTCTGTAGCTACTTCCTGCTTGCTGCTTTTCCGTCTATCTGCAGCAGACTCGATGTTTCTGTTGTGTGTCTGTTGTGTGTCTGTTGTGAGTCTGTTGTGTGTCTGTTGTGTGTCTGTTGTGTGTCTGTTGTGTGTCAGTCTGTAGCTACTTCCTGCTTGCTGCTTTTCCGTCTGTATCTGCAGCAGACTCGATGTTTCTGTTGTGTGTCTGTTGTGTGTCTGTTGTGAGTCTGTTGTGTGTCTGTTGTGTGTCTGTTGTGTGTCTGTTGTGTGTCAGTCTGTAGCTACTTCCTGCTTGCTGCTTTTCCGTCTATCTGCAGCAGACTCGATGTTTCTGTTGTGTGTCTGTTGTGTGTCTGTTGTGTGTCTGTTGTGTGTCAGTCTGTAGCTACTTCCTGCTTGCTGCTTTTTTGTCTGTATCTGCAGCAGACTCAGTGTGTCTGTTGTGTGTCTGTTGTGTGTCTGTTGTGTGTCTGTTGTGTGTCAGTCTGTAGCTACTTCCTGCTTGCTGCTTTTCCGTCTATCTGCAGCAGACTCGATGTTTCTGTTGTGTGTCTGTTGTGTGTCTGTTGTGTGTCTGTTGTGTGTCAGTCTGTAGCTACTTCCTGCTTGCTGCTTTTCCGTCTGTATCTGCAGCAGACTCAGTGTTTCTCTCTGACCCTCAGGTATTCTGCTGTTGAGTTTTATGCATTTTGAACATCCATCTGGGGACGGGTTTTTGCCAGTTGGCCTCGGCCGTAAACGCGCTGCACAAACATGCATTAAGTAAATAAATAAAATTACAGCGTTGCAGACTTGTGAGCTGCCAGGAGAGGAAGATGCAGAGACTTTCCCTCCAGCTGCTGGCCTCCAGCCTCCAACCTCCAACCAGAAGAGCAAAGAGCAACCAGCAGCAGATCACCTGCAGAGAAACACCAGCAGAGTGACCACAGCAGCAGAAAAACTGAAAATAAAAAGCCTGGCAGCCGGCAGAAAACACACTCAGTCACATCTGCCAAGACTCATAGACGAGGAACAAAGAGACGCTGCATGAAGACACTCAGGGCCCTCCAAAATAAAAGCCCAGGAGTATATAAGCTGATGGAAAAACACGTCTAAAGAACAAAAAAACAACAAAAAGTTACATTTAATCTGGGAAATGTTTTATTCTAGTCATGCATATTAAAGTTAACCAGCAGAAAAATCATTCAGAATTTATATTTGTGTTGGAATTAATAACAAAATGCGAGAAATGTGGTGGATTTCTGCAGGATTTTTTGTCCAAAAATCTAAATTTCAAGCCTCCCGTAGCTGAAACATATGGTTTTTAGAGATTATACATCAACATTTTACATTTTTATTAAGATCTCTGCCAGCTATGTTTTATTCCATTCATGCAACTTAAAGTTAATCAGCAGAAAAATCATTTACAATTTAAATTTCTGTTGGAATTAGTGATTAAATGTGAGAAATGTGGTGAATTTCTGCAGGATTTGTCTTTAAAAATGTAAATTTAAAGCCTCTGGTAGGTGTAATATGCAGTTTTTAGAGACAACCGGACAATTTTTGAGTCATTTTGGACAAATTCTGACTCATTTTCAATCATCTTTTTAATATTTTTTATTTATTTTATTGTATAATTGTGTTTGATATATTCATCCAATATTCCAGATTCTGATTTAATGACTTGAACAGAAAAGCAGAGAAATTTTCAGGTTTTTATCCTTAGTAGTTCCTCAGATATCGTTGATCAGACTCAGATTTAATGAAAGAAAAATATAAAAATAAGCGATTAATAATAATAACAATAATAATAATAATAATAATAACATTTTACATTTCTCTGCAGTGTTGCAGCTTTTTTTGCACTTCCAGTTAAATGTTAAACTATATTTCATTCTCCTGCACAATAATTGATGTAAAATATTTTTTTCTATTTTTCAAGTGAATAAACTGTAAAATTTGAGCTGATTTGACTAAATTATATACTTAAATATACATTATTCTTAATATTATACTTCAAATACAGTTTTAGACACAAATGAGGTTAAAGGGTGGAAATAAATATTAGACATTTTAAACTCTATATTTATACTGTTATTGATCTAGAATTAGGAGCTTTATTATAATTTCTCTGCTGTTTATAAAAATGTTTTGCATGTCGGGTTAAATGTTGAACTACATTTTATTCTTTAGCACAATAATTGATGTAAGATTCTTATTTTTTGCTATTTTTCCAGTGAAGAGTTGGTTTGACTAAATTATAAATTTAGAATAAAAGACACTGCACAAAAACCGAAACAAAAGACAAAAAGTTTTAAAAATTTTTATTTGTTTTTCCACTTGGATATTTTACATTTTTCTGCTTTTTTTTTACACTTCTTGTTAAATGTTGCATTATAAATATAAATATACATTATTCATATTATTATAAATGAAAATTAAACTGTGAATATTTCAAATACTGTTTTAGACACAAATGAGGTCAAAAGGTCGAGTTTTTTTCTCATTTTTTCTATTTTTACATTGAAACAAAAGAAAATTTTAGTTGATTTGACTAAATTATTAAAATTTAAATAAAATTTAAAAATAAAAAATAAAACACACTGTACAAAAACCAAAACAAATCACCAAAAAGTTCTAAAAACATTTTTTTAACATGTTTTTCCACTTGGATATTTTACTTTTTTTCTTTTTTTGCATGTTCTGGTTAAATATTAGACTACATTTTTTCTGCAGAGACAATAATTCATACATAATTAACTTTTTCTACTTTTACACTGAAAAAAGTAAAATCTGAGTTGTTTTGACTCAATTATAAATTTAAATATACATAATATTAATAATAATAATTATTATTATTATTATTTCTGGTTAAATGTTAAACTACATTTTATTCTCTTGCACAATAACTGATGTAAAATTCTTATTTTAAAACTGATTAAATTAGAAAATCTGAGCAGATTTGATTAAATTATATGTTTATATATACATGATTAATATCATAATTATGATAAAAATAACAAAACTCTCATTTTTTCTATTTTTTACAGTAAATAAACTGAAAATCTGAGTTAATGTGTTGAATGTGTTTTTTTATAAATTTTAAATTTAAAAGAAATTGCAAAAAAACCTAAACAAAGCAAAACAAAAAACCCTTAAAAAACAGATTCTATTTTTCTTTTGCACTTGGATATTTTACATTTTTCTAATTTATTAAATCATTATTATTTTATTTATTAATTATTATTATTTTATATTAAAATTAACTCTAAAATCTTAATTAATTTGACTAAATTAATTGAATTATTAATATTGCTATTACTATAAAATTAAAATAAACTCTAAAACCTGTTCTGATTGGACTATATAATAAATTTAAATTATTATTATTATTATATATTATATTATTATTATTAGATTAAAAATGCAAAACTCTTATTTTTTCTATTTTTACATTAAAATAAACTCTAAAATCTGTATTAATTTCACTAAATTATACACTTAAATATGCATTATTAATATTAATATTATTGTCATAAAAATTACAACACTGTCATTTTTACATTAAAGTAAACTCTTAAAGGTCACCTGATTTCACCAAATTCTAAATTTAAATATATATTTTTAATATTGAAGATTACAAACTCTTATTTTTAATATTTTTCCAAGTCAATGCACTGTAAAACTGAGTTGATTTCACTACATTGCATGTTTAAATGTGCATTATTATTATTATAAAATTAAAGTAACTCTAAAACATTATTTGATTTGACTAAATTATTAATTTAAATGTACATTTTTAATATTATTAATATAAAAATTGCAAAACTCTTTTTTTTTCTATTTTTACAGTAAAATAAACTCTAAAATGTGATCTGATTTGACTAAATTATAGATTTAAATCTATATTTTTAATATTGAAGATTACAAACTTCTTTTTTATATATTTTTCAAGTCAATACACTGTAAAACTGAGTTGATTTGACTAAATTACACGTTTAAATATGAATTATTAATATTATTATAAAATCATAATAGACTCTAAAACTTGATCTCATTTGACTAAATTATACATTTAAATATGCATTATTAATATTAATATCATTACTGTTATCATAAAAATTACAATATTATTTTTACATTAAAATAAACTCTAAAATGTCATCTGATTTGAATAAATTAAATATTTAAATAAATTTAAATATATTACTATTGTTTAAGATTGTTTCTATTTTTCAAGTCAATACACTATAAAATTGAGTAGTTTTGACTAAATTAGATGTTAAAATTTGCATTACTAATATTATTATAAAAATTGCAAAACCCCATTTTTAAAATTTTTTATATTAAAATAAACTCTAAAATCTGAATTAATTTGACTAAATCATAAATTTAAATTTGAATTATTAATATTACTATTTTAAAATTAAACTAAACTGTAAAATCTGGTCTGATTTGAATAAATTATAAATTTAAATATGCACTATTAATATTATTTTATCATAAACTGTAAAACCTGATCTGATTGGACTAAATTCAAATTTTAAATGTGCATTATTAATATTATCATTATAACGTGTAAACTGTGATCTGATTTGACTGTTCCTGTTTTACAGTGCAGCTCTGAGGACTTTTAGTGAACCTCCAGCTGGTGCTCTCCTGAGTTCCTGCTGGTTCTCTCCGGGGCCGGGTCTGGTTTCTGGTCCTCCTCGTCCTCTCCGGGTCTGGGACTAGTTTCTGCTTCTCTCCGTCCTGCAGGAACCTCTCCTGGTCTTAGATCCTAGTTTCTGGTCCTCCTGTCCGTCTGGACCCTCTCCTCCTCTCCGAGTCTGGTGCGTGGAGCTCCGGAGGAGAGAGAGGGCGGTGGGCTGGACCTGCGGAGGGCGGAGTGCCACCGAGGGAGCGGCTTGTCTCCGTCAGACTCCTTCGTCCCTCCGAGCCGGAGGTTGGGAGGACCCAGTGCGCCGCCGACTCTCGGATAATTCCGCTCCTTTCCCCGGGAAGATGCTCGCCGTCCTGCCGCTGCTCGCCGTCCTGTCGCTGCCTCTGCGGAGCGGAGCGGCCGCCGCCTCTCACCGTGAGTACCCGCTCACCTGTGCGCTGCCGGCGGCTCCGGAGCGGACCGCGGCTCGGTACCTGTGCGCTCCCGGTTGTTGCATCGTGACGGCGGCTCCTGCTGCTGCTGCCGGTCCGGTCCACCTGCCGGTCCGGTCCACCTGCCGGTTCGGTTCCGGTCGGGAACAAGTTGTTGCTGCGGCTGAAGGTCATCGAACCGCCACTGCGCACCGAGCGGAGCACCGAGCGGAGCACCGAGCCGCCGGAGCAGCCGTGGCCGCTCCGCCGCGCTGCTCTTCGGCTGCGGGCTCCGGACGAGCGCCGCTGCGGAGGGAGAGAAGTGTCCGCAGCTGGAGGCTCCTCGGGCGGCTGGAGGAGCCTCTGGAGGAGCCTCTGGAGCTCCAGCTGCTCTCCGGAGCTCCGGCCTGAAGATCAGATTCATGTGGAGGATTGTGGTTGGTCTGGTTTTCATGGTTGATCTGGATTTTAGTGGTTGATCTGGTTGTAATGGTTGAACTGGTTGTAATGGTTGAACAGGTTGTAATGGTTGAACTGGTTGTAATGGTTGAACTGGTTGTAATGGTTGAACAGGTTGTAATGGTTGAACTGGTTGTAATGGTTGAACTGGTTGTAATGGTTGAACTGGTTGTAATGGTTGAACTGGTTGTAATGGTTGAACTGGTTGTAATGGTTGAACAGGTTGTAATGGTTGAACTGGTTGTAATGGTTGAACTGGTTGTAATGGTTGAACTGGTTGTAATGGTTGGTCTGGAGGTTTGGTGTTTGGAGGACAGGAGGAGAATCTGAGGTCAGATCTGGTGTTTTAAGAGCATAAATCTGAATATTTAATTAGTTCATTTACTGTCTGGGACTCACATGGAGCTGGACACAATAATAGAAACACCTTTTACATCCTTTAAAATGCAGCAATTACGTCATTTAAAATGTTCCTTATCCTCATTTATTCTGATAAATTAGTCATTTTTATAGTATTTAAGGTTCTCAACATTAATGTTTAAGCTTCTTTTCTACTGTAAATAGTTTTAAATGTTACATCAATGTGATTTTACAACAATTTTAACAAAAACTACTCATTTTAATCTTAAAATTAGAATTTTCTTTTGCTAGTTGTGCAGCAGTTCATTAGACTGGTCCCCACTGTTGGTCTCAAAATGTTCTTTAACCTCATTTAGTTCTTCTTTATTTGGATAAATTAGTATTTATGTCGTATTTTATTGTCTTACATCATCAAACACAACAATTAAATCATTTAAAATGTTAATTAACCTCAATTAAAGCCTGTTTATTGGAATAAATTAGCCATTTTTATTGCATTTTAGGTTCTCAACTGTAATATTTCCACTTATCCTCTACTGTAAATAGTTTTAAATGTTCTATAAAAGTCACATCATCGTGATTTTACAATAGTTTTAACAAAAATTACACTTTTTAATGTTAAAATTAAGATTTTCTTTTGCTAGTTCTGCAGTTTTCTCATTAAACTTGCAGCTAAATGGAGTTTTATTGTTTCTAAATGTTCATTAACCTTCATTTAGTTTGTTTCTGTCATATTTTAGTCAATTTAAATCTTATTTGTCTTTATTTGAGCATCATTTGGTGTCTGGAGGAGGACAGGAGGAGAATCTGAGGTCAGATCTGGTGTTCAAAGAGCACAAATCTGAATATTTAATGAGTTCATTTACTGTCTCTGGGACTCACTCAATAGAAACACCTTTTACATCCTTTAAAATGCAGAAATAACATCGTTTAAAATGTTATTAACCTCAATTAAAGCCTGATTATTCTCATAAATTAGTCGTTTTTATTGTATTTTAGAGTCCTTAATTCCTAATTTTTGCTTAACTGCAGCAGTTTAAAATGTTCCATAAAAGTGGCATCGACTTTATTTGACATTTTCAACAAAAACTACACGTTTTAATGTTAAAATTAAGATTTTGAGTTAGTTGTTTAGCTAAATGGAGTTTTATTGTTTCAAAATGTTCATTAACATTCATTTAGTTCCTCTTTATTCCATTAAGTTACTGTTTTATGTCATATTTTGGTGTTTTAACCTGAATATTTAGAGTTTTTGGTTAAATTTGAATCGTATTTCTGTTAAACTGAGGTCAGAGCTGGTGTTTAAAGAGCAGAAATCTGAATATTTAATGAGTTATTTTATTGTCTCTGGGAGTCACTCAATAGAAACACCTTTTACATCATTTAAAATGCAGAAATTATTGTAAAAATGTCCATTATTTCATCCCTAAAAGTGATTTTCCAACATTTTTTAACATAAATTACATCTTAAAATTAAGATTTTCTTCTGTTAGTTTTGCAGTTTCCTCGTTAAACTTGCAGCTAAATTGAGTTTTATTGTTTCTAAGTCTTTATTAATCTTCATTTAGTTTGTCTCTGATCAGATAGATTAGTGTTTTATGTCATATTTTAATGTTTAAACTTTAATATTTAATCTTATTTCTCTTAAATATAAACTGTAGGAAGGTGTAATTTGCATTTCTTTAGTTTCACACGACAGAATCTGGACTTTTATTGTTGATTTTACAGTAAATTAATGTATTAATTAACCTTAAATTAACTACATGCTGGTCTGATTATTAAGTAATTAGTTTGAACAGTTTTTAAAAAGATATTTCCTTTAACTGACATCTCTGATTTACTATAAACAGAAGGAACAGCAGAAAAGTTCATTAAAAAACTAACTAAAAACACAAGAACAGACAAATTAAATGTTAATTAACTCAATCAAACCTCTCTAGTCTAATTAATTTCACACTCAGCTGTAATATTTCATATTTTAGTGCATAAATATTTAGATGTTAGTAATTTTATTTCATTAATATTTAGATTTGAGTAATTTTACTGCTTTAATTTTCACATTTTTGTTCATTAATATTTAGATTTTAGTGCAATAATACATACATTTTAGAGATTTCACTGCTTTAATATTTAGATTTTTTTCATTTTACTGCTTTAATTTTCACATTTTACTGCATTTATATTCAGATTTTAGTTATTTTACTGCATTCACATTCAGATTTTAGACATTTTAGTGTCTTAATATTTAGATTTTAGACATTTTACTGCTGTAATTTGGAGATTTTAGTAATTTTGGGTCCTTAATATTTAAATTTTAGTCATTTTAGTGCATTAATATTTACATTTTAGATATTTTGGTACATTCATTTACAGATTTTCGTCATTTTACTGTTTTAATATTTAGATTTTAGTATTTTAGTGCATTAATATTTAGATTTTAGTTATTTTACTGCTTTAATTTTGACATTTTAGTGCATTTATATTTATATTTTAGTCATTTTACTTCCTTAATATTTAGATTTTAGTGATTTTAGTGTCTTAATATTTAGATTTTAGACATTTTATTGCTTTAATATTTAGATTTTAGGCATTTTATTGCTTTAATATTTAGATTTTAGACATTTTGGTGCATCAATATTTAGATTTTAGTCATTTTAGTGCCGAAAATATTTAGATTTTAGTCATTTTAGTGCCTAAAATATTTAGATTTTAGTCATTTTATGGCATTAATATTTAGATTTTAGTCATTTCAGTTCATTGATATTTCGATTTTAGTCTTTTTACTGACTTGATATTTAGATTTTACACATTTTAGTGCATTAATTTATAGATTTTAGTCATTTTGGTGCATTAATATTCAAGGAAACATGATACAGACAGCAGCAAAACTGCATAAAATGACTCTCATCGCGATATCTTTTCTAAATAATCAGCCCTAGCGATCAGTCTCTTTGGACAACTGGACCAGATGAGTGTTTCTGGAGGATTTTACTGAGATATAATCCTGAAACAGACTCTGATTAAACCTCTAAAGACTTGTTGACCTCAGAAGATTTTCCTGTAAAGCCTCTGATTTATGTTCTGAACTTCTGAAAAACTGAATCTAGAAACCGTCCAGAAGAATCTGAGGAAACAACCGGAGCCGAGCAACCAATCGATTCCAAACTGTAATCTGAAACGGAGCAATTAATGAAACGCAAACGCAGCGATTTAGGACGTTTGTTCTGCAGCAGATTTAACTCCATACCTCCCAGTTGGCTTCAAAAAACAAGTTATGATTTTAAAAACTGCAAAAATCACATCAATTGCCACAGTCAGAAACTGTAAAAACTGAAAAAAATCCAAACTTGCAACAAAATCATTTTATTCTACTTGTCTTCTTAAAAAAAAAAAAAAAGCCAAAAATAAACTGTTGCCCCAAAACAAATCCTGTAAAAAACTAAAAATTCTGCATTTCTTTGGTCAACAGTGAAGCCAAGAGTGACTCCGCTGAGTTCAACAGTCAGGTGACAAAAATTCAGAGACTTTTTAGGTTGAACTGCAGGCAGTGTTTCCACTGAAAAGCTGGAAACGTGTAGAATTAGTCAAAATGTGTTCAAAACGATCAAAAAGATCATTCAAGATGCTTCAAAATTAGTCAAATATAACATAAAATTATGAAAAAGGACTTAAAAATCATCACAAATCTGATTCAGTGGTACAAAATGACTGAAAATATTATTTGAAAAGACTCTAAATTTGTCCAAAATGACTCAAAAATTGCCCAAAAGGATGACGAGAGAAAATTAAAAGCTACTGGATGAATGAAATAAATGCAGCATGGCTCAGAAACAGTGAATGGAGATAAGTAGATATCTGCAGGATCTGGAGACAAAAACCACAAAGAAGACACAAAAAATTTTGACTCAAAACAACAACAAAAATCAAAAAATTACCCAAATGACATAAAATGACAAAAACAAGGCCTAAAAATGACACAAATGGGACACAAAACGACAAAAAAAGAATCAAAATCACACAAATATCCAAATGAGAAAAGCAAGACATAGAACGAAGAAAAATAGACACAAAACAACCCAAAAACAAGACCAAACAATGACACAAAGTTACAGAAAAAAAGATAAAAGCAACATAAAACAAAACAGCAAGTGACAAAAACTAAACACAGAACGGCCATAAAACAAGACAAAAGACAGAAGAACAAAATAACGAATGGGACACAAAAGACAGAAAACATCAAAAATAGACGCAAAAATGGACCTCAGATTGACTTAAACAAGACAAAATGACACAAAGAGGAAACAACAAGAGAGGCAGAATAAAACCAAAGCTACTGGATGAATAAATAAAGTCAGCATGGCTCAGAAACAGAGAACAGAGGAGACAGTAACTGGAGATCCATTCAGCATGGAGAAACATCTAGTAGTTGGAGATCCATTCAGCATGGAGAAACATCTTCTAGTAGTTGGAGATCCATTCAGCATGGAGAAACATCTTCTAGTAGTTGGAGATCCATCCAGCATGGAGAAACATCTAGTAGTTGGAGATCCATCCAGCATGGAGAAACATCTTCTAGTAGTTGGAGATCCATTTAGCATGGTGGAACATCTAGTAGTTGGAGATCCATTCAGCATGGTGGAACATCTAGTTGTTGGAGATCCATTCAGCATGGTGAAACATCTTCTAGTAGTTGGAGATCCATTCAGCATGGAGAAACATCTTCTAGTAGTTGGAGATCCATCCAGCATGGAGAAACATCTAGTAGTTGGAGATCCATTCAGCATGGAGAAACATGGAAATAGTTCAATATCTATAGTATATGGAGCTTTTTTCATTTTTTGTAACATAAATAATCAAAGAAATGTTTCTGTTTATTCACTACCTGTCCAAAAAAGAGTCTCCACCCAGATTTAACTCAGCAAATAGTTCAGATAATTACTGCAGTGACGACAACAACTTGATTAGCTGATCTCATTTCTTCAACAACCACATTGGAAGACATATCCTGTGGTCATGGAAAGGATGTTAATCTGTCTCAGAAGGGTCAAATTATTGGCCTGGATCAAGCAAAGACAACAACTAAGGAGATTTCTGAAACGACTAAAATCAGGTTAAGAACCGTCCAACACCTGAAGGATAGTGGAGAACCATCATCTCCAGGAACAAACTCTTAGATGATCGTAGGAAACCAACAGTAGAACTCAAAAATGCTTGAAACTTCTCCAAAACCCCATAAATGCTGTGAAAAATAACAAAAAAATGCCACAAAAATACTCAGAACTTTTACAAAATGACTCAAAAAATGACCTAAAAGGACAGAAATTTTGTCTAAAGTTAACAAAACTGTCCAAAATGACTCAAAATACCATTTTCTTTTCCTTTTTGTTACTGCACCAAGGAACATGGGGGAGTTTTATGATGATCTGTGTGTGTTTGTCTGTCTGTCTGTCTGTCTGTCTGTCTGTCAGCAACATGATTTAAAAACAGACCAACGGAGTGGGATAAAATTTTCAGGGGAGGTCAGAAATGACAAAAGGACCAAGTGATTAGATTTTAGCAGTGATGCTGCTTTTAGTCTGGATCCACGGATTTATTAAAGATTTCTGGATCATTGAGAGATAGCAGCATGACGTCACTGTAACTATGACAACCAGTGAACACTACATCAGCTGCCATGGTTGGGATCCTACTACAAATCCACCGCTGAGGACCATGAATGTTTATAAAACTGTAACTGTGAATAATTCCTACTTTTTAAAGAAAATTTTAATAGTTTGAAAACATTTTAAAGTCATTTTGGATCCATTTTTAGTCAATTTTTTAACTCTTCTCAGCAATCCTAGACCATTAACTCATCTTGGACAGATTATGATCAGTTCAGGAGGATTTTTTGAGCAAGTTCTGGGCTCTGGAATTTGAGTCATTTTGCACATATTTTGGGTCATTTTTTGACAAATTTTGACAACATTTCGAGAACATACAAATTTTTTTAGGTCAAATTTGAGTCATTCTCTACGTGTTTTTATACTTTTTAGTCATTTCTGGAACCCTTCTAAGCCATCCTAGATGTTTAACTCATTGTGGACAGATTGTGAACAGGAAAAGAGGATTTCTTGAGCAAGTTCTGGACAAATTTCTAATAATTTTGGACAAAATTGGAGATTTGTTAAAGATTTCTGTATCATTGCCAGATAGCAGCACAGCGTCACTGTCACTATGACAACCAGTGAACACTACATCAGCTGCCATGATTGTGATCCTACTACAAATCCACCTCTGAGGACTTACCAGGACTTATCCATCAGAAATGATACAAGGAACAACTGATAAAATTGTGGGGGTGAGGAGGACTGCTCTCTCTGAGTGCTTTTCGAGGTTTTAAATGCAGTCCTCCTTTTACTTAATGAGAGAAAGCATCTTACATATCTCCAGCCTTATATATCTGTATAATTAAATGTTAAGTAACAATAAATGTTTTGACGGTCAGTTATTGATTACATGCAGACGTTAATAAATCTACTCGGTTACATCAACATAAATCACTCTAACTCTAGCTGGACATTCTGATGTTCTGGATCTTTGCTTTAATTAATTTCCTCTGACTGGACCTCTTTGAATTTCAGTTAAAAACCCCTGATCTAGAACAAACGGAGGCCGTTGTCCTTCCTTTTCCTCCTCGTTGCGTTAAAACTGTAGAAAAGCCTCCGGAGGCGTGACTTCTTCTGCTCCGCCGGCTGCGTTTGTCATTCCTGACACTTCCTCAGATGGGTCCTGACACGATGAAACGATGAAACGATGAAACGACGGCACGATCCTGGAGGTCAAAGAGCCGCTCTCGTGTTTACCGGCTGAAACCCAAGGAGGCCAGATAGGAGGCCGGCTCCACGAACACGAAACTCAGCGCTGATGTATTAAAATCACAGCTAGCCCCGTCCATCCGTGGTGGTATTATTATCACCGTACGGACTTTTTATTGACCCGAGTGGAAATCTGTCTTGACAACAGCAAACCGCAGAGACGTGTCGGTGGGTAAGAGGAGCAGAAGTATCAGGGCTGCTTTTAAAGTGCATCCAACTATTCCCAGCTGCTGCTCGGGTTTTTAATGACTTCACTGACTGCCCTGCAGAGGTTTTCTACGAGTCACAGTGAGCTGCCACAACAGTTAAACCACCGACAGCTGCAGAGAACGATGCTGGTTATCTGGTAGCAAGCTGGAGAGGAGAATAAAAAACTATCAGAACGTAGCATCAGTCATTGGAAATAAATGAGAAAGGGGAGCCAGTAAAAATATGTACAAAACTTTGGAATTCTGTGACATTCAAAAACTGTAAATGCAATAAAAAAAATGCAAATTTATATGATTTTCTTCCAAAAAATGACAAATATCTGTAACATTACAACATTTTCCACTGATTTCAATACAGTAAAAATAGTCAAATGTTGTAAAAGAACAAGTAGCTACTTGTAAAAAGCAAAATTTCCCCCCAAATTCACTCAAAAATTAACTAAAAATGTCCAAAATTACCTGCAACATGTGAAAAAATTACTCAAAATTAGTTTGAAATTACAAGATTTGATTTTTAAAAAGTGAAAATTTGGCTGCAAAGGTGTTAGGAAACAGTGGAATTCTAACATTTGAAAACAGTGGGGAAAAAACTAATTTATGTGATTTTCTTTCAAATAATGACAAATATCTGTAACATTACAACATTTTCTACTGATTTCAATGCAGTAAAAATCATCAAATGTTGTAAAAATGTAGAATTTTGTCCAAATTGACTCAATTAACCAAAAAAACTCAAGAAAACGTCCAAAATTACCTGAAATGTGTCCAAAATTACTCAAAATGTGTTTGGAGTTACAACGTTTGCATACATAAAATTTAAAAAAAACCCTGCAAAAATACCCAAAATATTTTAAAAATCCGGCAGTAGATTGCTGTATGAAAAGTACGTGAAAACAGTGAAATTTTCACATTCAAAAATGATGAAATAAAACATAATGTATGCAATTTTTCTTTCAAATTAAGAGAAATATAAGTAAAATAAACATTTTTGCTGATGTCAAAGCAGTAAAAAATTGTGTAATTTTACAGACAAATGTTGTAAAAGAAGAAATTACTATTTGTAATTCAGCAAATATGGTAGAAAATATAATCACATCAGTATGCTTTCAAATATAAGTGATTTATTTTGTGACAGTGTTTTTAGATATAATACACACTTCAAGTTCATTAAAGTTAAAATTAATTTATTGTATATGCTTGACAACCATATAGTGCTGCGATGCATCAAGAAAAAAACTCTACAAGCTCCACAAGACAAAAAGAAGGTCATGATGTCAGTGAACGTAGATCAGCTGTAGTTCCTGGTTGTTCCACCAGGTGGAGCCTCTTCCTGTTTAATCCTGTCGAGATCAGAGGAGGTGTCACTCAGACTATTCATGTTAAAGCAGAGAGCATTGTGGGAGTTTAGCATCAACAGGTACCATGACAGAGACTTCTGTGGAGGATAATGACTACCAGAAAAGCTTTAGTACTGAGCTGTACATGTGGATTCTGGAAAAACAAATTTATAAAGACACCACGACGAATGTCTTGTCTGGTTTTGTTCATCTTTATTAGTTTCTTGTGGATGGTGTTCTGGATGTTCAACAGAATCTGGTAAATTATCTCCATTTCTTTGGTAAAAAACAGACTAAAGGGTTTCAAATTCATTCATTCCCTGATAGTTCTTTAGACGTTTACTTCGTTACTCAGACCTGATGATTTGTGGAGATTAGTCGCGTCTTTGTGTAGCGACTGAAACATTTCCAAAATTTTGGACAAACTTTAGTAATTTTCTGGAATTCTTTAGTCATGTTTGAAATTTTGGGGTGTGATTTAGACTGTTATAAAGTCACACTGGACAGGTTTTAGGTTGTTCTGGACCATTTTTAAGTCATTTTGAACATATTTCCTTGTATTTTGGTCACAGAATTGTGGGAAACGAATTTGCTTTCCCACAGATGAAAAGTTGCGTTACAACTGCAGCAATTCATCAACTAAGCGTCAATTTTAAGTTCGACAACCATTTTTGTAAACTGAAGATCTTTGGAGTAAACCAGACATTTGGTATCTTTGGAAGACACTGATTGTCATTTTCACCATTTTTTTCAACATTTTGGACAAATGCTTAGTAATTTTGTCCAGTTCTTCTGTCATTTTGGATATTTTTTTGGTGTGATTTAGACTGATTTTAACTCATTTTGGGCAGGTTTTTGGTTGTTTTGGACAGTTTTTGAGGTGTGCTGGATAAACTTTGAAAGAAAATTTCTGTTCTCAGTGTTTTTCTTCAGACGTTTTGGATGAAAGTTTAGTAATTTTGGACATTTTTGGTGAAATCAGGAGTTATTTTAAGTCCTACTGGACAGGTTTTAGGTTATTTTGGACTATTTTTTAGTTGTGTTGGACAAACTTTAACTGATTTTCAGTCATTTTTGACGCATTTTAAGTTATTTTGGTTACAGAATAGCTTGTGGGAAATGAATTTGCTTTACTATTTTGATAGTCGGTAAATTGATTTGAGTAGTTTTTCAAAGAAAACCTGCAAATCATCTGATTCCAGCTTCTTAAATGTGAATATTTTCTGGTTTCTTTCCTCCTTTATGACAGTAAACCGAACATCTTTGGATTAAACAAGACATTTGGAATCTCAGGAAACACTGATTGTCATTTTCACCTTTGTCCTTGACATTTTGGACAAAAGTTTAGTAATTTTGTGCAGTTTTCTTGACATTTTGGACAATTTTTGTGTAATCTACATTGATTTTTAGTTATGTTAGACAGGTTTTAGGTTATTTTGGACCATTTTTGAGGTGTGTTGGACAAACTTTAGCCGATTTTTAGTCAATTTTGATGCATTTTAAGTTATTTTGGTCACAGAATATTTTGTGGGAAAGAAGATCAGTCTTTTGTATTATTTATAACTGATTTTCTTTCATTATAAGTTATTTTGGTCACACAATAGTTTGCGATAACGAAGATTTCTCTCCCACAGATGAAAAGTAGCATTCCAACTGCAGTAATTAATCAACTAGATGTCAAGCAAGGCATTTGGCATCTTAGGAAACACAGATCATCATTTTGAACAAGAATTTATTAATTTTGTGTGTCTCTTTTTGTCATTTTGGACATTTTTTTGTGCAATGTAGACTGATTTTAAGTCATATTGGACAGGTTTTCGGTTATTTGGACCGTTATTGAATTGTGTTGGACAAACATTAAGTCATTTTGAACATATTTTCATATATTTGGATGCTTTTAAAGTTCTTCTGGTCACAGAATAGTTTTTGATAAAGAAAATTGCTTTCTCACAGATGAAAACTAGTGTTACAACTGCAGCAATTAATCAACTAGATGTCAAACTTTAAATTAATGTTCAACTATTTTGATAATTGAATAATTTTCTAAAGAAAAACTATGAATTCTGAGATTGCAGATTCTTAAATGTGAATATTTTCAGGTGTCTTTTCTCCTCTGTGACAGTAAACCGAACATCTTTGGGCAAAACAAGACATTTGGCATCTTAGGAAACACATTTTGGGCAAAGGTTTAGTAATTTTGGAAACAATAATGGGGGAATTTTGTGCAGTTCTTTTGTCTAAAGGCTGCAAAAATGACCTACCAGGTGCAGCTGTGAGCTAAATGCTAACAGCAGGTTAGCAGCAGATAATTTGTTCATCAGTCTGTTAATTATTATCACAACTAGTCTGGTTTTATACAGAACCTAAAAAATTAAAGCTTGTTTTATCCTAGAGAGATTAATCTTCAATAATTAAAGAGAGGAAAAAAGCAACAAATCCACTGATACTGGAAGCTAAAACACAGTTAATTGATAATCAGAGGAGCTGAGCCTTAATTAGTCCTCCATCTCTTTGCTAATTATTTCAGCGCCGTGCATGGAGATGTAGTTTTCTGGGTTTTTTTGTAGTTTCTGTGACGATAATCTGCTGTGTTTCTCCAGAATAAGGCCTCGGCGGTGGAGGGAATTAGCTTTTGGCTGCAGAGAGGCTTTCATTAGCGGCTGATATGACTCTGTGGGAGGAATAATACCGCCACATCCATTTTTTATAGCATCGTATCAGTTTCCGGGACGCCACGCTCACATATTTACTTAAAGTTTGATGCTCGGGGTCGACTCGCTGAGCAGATACCGTCCCGCTAATTGCTTCCCATCTGAAGCACCTGAACGAAGCGCAGCAGCTTCACAGGAAGTGAGGAAGAGGAGGGGAAGGCGAGCGACGGTCGGCGCGCTAATGAACGAGAAGCAGCCACTCAGGGATCACCTACAGCTGTACAGGACCGAGGAATTTATCAGACGGGAAACGAGGTGTGAAAGCCCACCAGCCTCTTCCTCATGTTTAAACATTAGGAGAGGAAGAAACAAAAAGGAACTGAACGTGGAGAGGAACCGATGACACGCTGGGATCTGAATGTAGCGGCGAGAAATAACACGACGATTCACAAAGATCATGTTCATCATGTCAGTCTTTAGCTTCTAATGACTCCTGGAACTTTGATAGAATCATTGGAACTCAAAACAATAATGAATTTTGGTTTTTTTATAGATTAATTAAAGGTTTTCTAGAAATATAACAACTGGGTCAAAAATATTGTTTTGTTGATGTAGAATGTTGTGTTAATCTAATCTTCTTAGTTTCATGAACTGCTCCTGAGTGATTCCAGTCGACTACAGCTGCTGACTCCTCTGATCCAGTTTAAATAGAACCCAGTAGATCCACTTTGGGGTTCAGATGGAACAAAAACTGAAGCCGAGGCCTTTAACCCCAAGAACACCAAACCTACCATCAAGCATGGAGGTGGCAGTATCATGCTCTGGTTCTTTCTAGGAGTTCTTCTGGACTGGTTTCAGACTGAATGTTGGACTGGTTCTGGACTTTCTTGGGACTGGTTTATTGTTGCTGGTTGTGTGTTTTTGTGGACGTTGTTGCTGGTCATTGTCTGTTTTTGTGGATGTTGTTGCTGGTCGTTGTGTGTTTTTGTGGTCGTTGTTTGCTGGTCATTGTGTGTTTTTGTGGTCGTTGTTGCTGGTCGTTGTGTGTTTTTGTGGACCAAAATACCAATATTAATCCATTTAGAGATTTTTTTTTTTAGGTATTTTGAACATTTGTTTTGTCATTTTGGATGGTTTTTGTGCAATTTGAACTGATTATTAAGTTATTTTTGACAATTTATGGTCATTTTGAAACCATTTTTGTGCAATTTGAACTGATTATTAAGTTATTTTTGACAATTTATGGTCATTTTGAAACCATTTTTGTGTAATTTGGACTGATTTTGAGTTGTTTTGGACTCTTTCTGTGTAGTTTTGACATAATTTGAGTTAATTTGGGCGTTTATTTTGTCATTTTGGACCATTTTTGCTGCATATTGAACTGATTTATAGTAATTGTGGACAGGTTATGGATCATGTTGTTCTATTAATCCATTTAGACAATTTCTGAGTTATTTTGAACATTTGTTTTGTTATTTTAAGGTGCAAAAACTTAAAATCAAACCTCGATAAACTGTCCGTCGTTGTTCCACTGCAGATATGAAGCAGGTCAACAGTTTGTTTGTGCAACCAGAAAGAGGGGAGGAAAAACCTGATCCTGGATATATTTAGAGAAATAATTTCTGGCTGGTCTCTGGAGGGAGGAGAAAATCTATGGAGATGAATGCGGCGCCAGTGGAGGCCGTTTCCATCCTCTGGATCCATACGGAGAAGCAAACAGCTCCGGACCGCTGTGGAACCTTCACCCTCCATTTATTCTGGTGTTACGGGCAGAGGGTTGAAAGGATTATCAACACCCACTTCATATCGACGCTGCCAATAAGACGGATGCACAAATCAGCGGCTCGGTTACAGTCATGAAAAATGAGAGCCAGAAATACAAAAATAAAACAACAAACCGGCTGTTAAATGAAAAGAAAAGAGGATTTCACAGCATGTGTGGCTCAGTTTATTACTTTATGTAATTACCTGCTGTATGATTCCGTATCGATCTGGAGACTCGTGTTTTCCACCACCAGGATACTTCCCTCTAATTCCTCATGTTCACTGAAGAACGAAGCAGCAAAACCAACCTGTTTAAGACAATCGCTCAGAATGAAAACCAAGAAACTAATCAGGATGCTTTAATCAAACCATCATCTGGATGATTTCTACGACTGTTTTAAGGTCACTCAATGTAACAAAAACTAATTAGTATTTGCAAAAACACTGATTTTTATTCACAGTTTTGATCTGTTCTAGTTTTCTTACAGTCAACACATATTTAGAGCATTTAAAAAGAATAAAAGACCAAATTAATTATCATTTATTGATTTTTTTAAATGTGTAGTCAACATGTAAATTAATGTTTTTTATTTAAATATATGTTCTGTTTACTAGATATTATCTATAATTTAGTAAAACATGTCAAAGTTTCTTCAAAATAATCTGGAATAATAGCAAACAGTAAAATAATGATATTTTAGTGCATTTAAATAAATAAAAAGAGTAAAAAGATCAAATTGCACATCATTTACTATAATTTTTACAGTCGACGTGAAGATTAAAGATTAATTAAAACATAAATTACAGAAAATATTCAGAAAAAAATATAGATATAATTTTTTTACTGAATATTTTCTGTAATTTTTAATGTAATTTTATCCATAGTAAACATGTAAGTTAATTCTTTTCTATTCATATATATGTTTCATTTAAACTTGATATTATCTAAGAAATTAACAAAACATGGAAAACCTAAAGAAAACTTTGTAAATAATTTGAAATACTGGCAAATATCAGTAAAATAATAATACTTTAGTGCATTTATATAGATTAAAAGAGATTGAAAGACCAAATTACACATCATTAAAAAATTATAATAAATAATTAGATATATGTATATAAATGTTTAAAATAAATTTAAATTATAAAATGGAAAAAATACAGAAGATATTTAGTGAAGAAAAATAATATATAATTTTTTAATTTATATATTATCAATTGTATATTTTTTTATTTCTCTATATATTTATATTTATTTTTTAATAAAGATTTTTTGTAAAAATTTTTTTTAATGGCCAACATGTGAATTAATACTTTTCTGTTCATATATATGTTTTTTTAAACTAGATATTATCTGATAATTTAACAAAACAGGGAAAACATAAAAATTCCTTCAAAATAATTTCAAATACTGGCAAATAGCAGTAAAATTATTATATTTTAGTGCATTTAAATAGACTAAAAGAAACTGTGAAAGACCAGATTACACATTATTTACATTTTTTAATTTACAGTCAACATGGAAATTAATATATAATTAATACTTTAAAAAAACTGGGACAACTTGTAGAACAACATGTTTAAAAAGTTATTTATCGTTTTCCACCTAGTTTTCTTTCAAATGATCGCAAATATCTGGGAAATAATATTATTTTACTGATTTTGTTTTTTATGTGGAAATTATTTACTTTTTTCTGTTTTTGTTTGTTTTATAGTTAACATAAAAATTAATACTTTTTTCTGTGATTTTTGCTAATTATGATTTGGAAAAAAATTACAGTTAAAAACATAAAACAGTTAAATCATTTCTTTGGTATTTTTCAGTCAAAGAACAGTAAACATTTGTAAAATAAAGATTTATTTTAAAATACAGTAAAAACAAATGTAATTTTACAGTCTAAAATTGTGGAAAATTAAATTCTGTTTTTCTGTTATTTTACTGGATATTATCTGTAATTTAGCAAAACACGAAAAAAGTAAAATAACAAATAGTTGTTTTTTTTAAAAAACAATTACAGTTAAAAACAGTTACAGTTTTTGGGGGGGATTTTTTAAATTGTTATAAAAATATTTTTTCTTGAAATAATTGTTCAAAAATCACCATTGAAAACTTAAAACAACTTAAAAATATTTTGCATTTTTCAATCCTTAATATTTGCCATTTTTCTATCAAATAACAGCAAACATTTGTAAAATAATGATATTTTTGCAGATTTAGATACAATAAAAATGTGTAATTTTACCAGATATTATCTGTCATTTCTAGTGACATCACAAACTTTATTTATTTCATGTCCTGTTTGGTTTATTTGCAGCATTTTAAGTCTAAAAAAGTTCCCAATTAGATGACAGAAGTGAACAAACATTTGTTTTCCGGATCAAATATTAAATAGGAGCTCGTCAGTCCATCTCCAACCATCAAATATTTACTGTGGTTTCTGCTCGACCGTCTCTGATGTCACTGAAAGTTTTATAAGATTAAAGGAGGATATTTCTGGTGCTGTTTGGACAACAATATCTCAGGAACTATCAGGGAGAAAATAAATGGATTATTAACTGAGGACATCTTGGAAAAAGCTCCAAATGGAAATAAAAAATACATCTGTGACTCCTGAAAAGCTTCATGTGACCTCTGGTGGAATCCATGAGCTGATAACAGAGTCCAGGTCTGAAGCAGGCGACAAGTTCTGCAGTGAACAATTAAGCAACAGTTCTGTTCAAAACATCACATTTTTGTCATTGTGGACAGTATTTGTAGAATTCCAGCTGATTATTGAATCATTTGGGACAATTTCTTGTAGTTTTAAAACAATTTTTGTGTAATTTGGACTGAGTCTGAGTTGTTTTGGACATTTGTTTTGTCATTTTGGACAATATTTGTAATAATTTTTACTGATTTTAAGACATTTTTGACAATTTCTGGCCATTAGGACACATCTGATGTAATTTTTGTCAGGTTTTAGGTCATTTTGGACTGTTTCAGTGCAAATATGAATCCATTTAGAGTTTTAGACTAGATTTAGACTAGTCATTTTGCACAGGTTCTACGTTATTTGGGACCATTTTTGTGTCATTTTTGACAAATTTTTTGAACATTTGTTTTGCCATTGTGGACAGTATTTGTATAAGTTCAGCTGATTATTAAGTAATTTTGGACAGTTTCTTGTCATTTTTGACAGATTTTAGGTCATTTTGGACTGTTTTGGTGCCAATATGAGTCCATTAGACTATTTTTGAGCCATTTTGCACAGGTTCTTCATTATTTGGGGCCATTTTGTGTCATTTTGGACAATTTTTTTGTCGTTTTGAACATTTGTTTTGACATTTTGGACAGTATTTGTATAATTCCATCTATTGAGTCATTTTGGACAATTTCTTGTAGTTTTGACAATTTTTGTGGAATTTGGACTGATTCTGAGTTATTTTGGACATTTGTTTTGCCATTTTGAACAATATTTGTGTAATAATTTTAACTAATTTTAAGATATTTTCAACACTTTAGGCCAGTAGGACAAATCTGAAGTTGTTTTTGTCGGGTTTTGGGTGATTTTGGACTGTTTTAGTGCCAATATGAGTCCATTTACACTATTTTTAAGTCTTTTTGCACAGATTACAGGTTATTTGGGACCATTTTTGTGTAATTTTGGACAAAATTTCGGAGCTGTCGGTGAACCGTGTTTCGGGGGCTGAACTTTCATAACATTGCAGGAGGCACTAATGAGCCATTTTGCCACATACGTGTGCATTTCCCTTAAAATCTAAAATTTGTGCTGGTCCTGATTTTCACGTGTTTTCAAGTATTTTTTGGGCCTCAAAAGTACGTTTCTTTCATCCAAAGAAGAAAGAAAGAAAAAACCTGTGGGTTCCAATAAGTTGGTGCTTGGAACCCTATTTAAACAAAAATAGACAACTAAGCAAAAATAAGACATTTCTATCTAAAATATACACGTACATTCACAAAAAAACGTGTTGCCCATTAAATACAACAAATAGCTAATAACACATTGGATACAATCAGAGGTTATTAATATTTAGTCCTAATCTGGTGTCATTTTAGTGGATAATACACACTTGAAGTACTTTAAAGTTCTGCAAATCAATCCAGTGTAAATCCTACGTCCAGATGTAGTTTATGTTCTCCTATTCTGATCAACAACTTTAAAAAACACTGGGACTGATCCTGATCACTGAGAGCGATTTGACAAATAAAGTTTTTTAAAATCTGTTCAAGCAGATAAATACACTGCAAAATAGGTCAGAATATGGAGTGGAAATTAACTGTTTTCCCCCAAATCTTTCAACCCTAAACCCAGAATCTACAGCTTTTAAACCACAGGTGTAAAGAAGCTAACATCTGTAACAAGCTAGCATCTGTATTCTGGTTGTTGGTTGGTTGGTTTTGGGATAAAACTAAATGTTCCAGTCATACAGAACTCACTGGTAGCAGAAAGAGACGCTCTAATGGAATCTTCTGATGGAAAAAACCCGATAAAAGCGTAAAGTTTGGTTTCCTGAGCGGATCAGAGACGGCATCATGTCCCTGATAATGGAGCCTCTCCGGCCTCCATCACTCTGCCGCTTTTACTTTCATTTTTTATTCATGTGAGTCGAGTGGAGATCATCCGTCCGTCTTTATTGGCTTTTATTTATTGATATGTGTGCATTTATTTACCTGTCGCTGTTTTTCACGCTCGTATTAACACGAAGAGTCCTGCCTGTCCGTCTCAGAGAACGGATAAATGGGAATGAAACTTTTATTTTTGTGCTGCTCTTTTATTAAAAATGGGTCAGTAAAGGTTTTTAATATCAGTCTGAGATAAAACATTCATCGGGATAAAATCTCCAGCTGCTTCTCCAGGCTCTGGAGCATCGATGTACCGGTTTATCACTGATAGATAAGGATTTAAATGGAATAGATTCTGTTGTTGATATGTATAAAAACAAAACAAATAAATGATAGAAAATAATCAATCAATAAATAAGGAGAAATATCGGGTAAAGTAGGGTTAAGAAATAAACAGAAGAAATAAAAAAAATACACTGAAATTAAAAATACATTAAATTAAATTCTAAATAATTCTAAAAAATTTCAAATAATAACAATATATAATAGCAGAAATAGCAGGTTTTTACCCAATATTTCTGCTTATTGATTTATTTTTATTTTTTATTTGTTTGTTAGTTTAGTTTTTGTATGTATTGTCACACAAAAAATGAATAAAATATATAAATAATAAATTAAAAATAAATAAATAAGCAGAAATATCCAGTTTTCACCTAATATTTCTACTTATTTTTTAAAAATTTGTTTGTTCAGTTAAAAAGAAAGGTCCAAAAAACAAAAAGAATAAATAAGAAAAATACACTAAATTCACAACAAAGTGTCAAATATACTATAAAGTGTACAATGAAGTACATTAAAAAGCAGCGTATTATATGGAATGAACAGATCCTGGCTTTGCAGGAGTTACTGTTGACGTGTTTTAGTCAGAATTTCTCAAAGAAAAAAGGAGAAAAAGCAGATTTTATAACTGATACTGAGATCCGGAGATGACTTTGATGTCAGTGTTGCTTTAAAAACCTCGTTAGCCTCCAGTTTTGTCAGATTGATTCATCAGAAAAAGAAAGAAAGAAAGAAAGAAAGAAAGAAAGAAAGAGAAAGAAAGAAAAAGAGAGAAAGCAGCACTGAGCAGAATGTAATCTGCTGCTGGAACATTTATTCCTGCTTTACTCTCCAATACAGTTTGATCTGTAGAAGTGTTCAGTGTATTATGGTGTATAACGTTCTGTATAGTGATATATAATAATATAATAATAACCCTCGGCTTCAGAGTCCGTCTGCTGGCTGCTAAATGGAGCTCCTTAGTGTGGCTCTTTGCTGTGTGTTATTAGAACACAACCACCCTAAACGTGTTGAAATGTGCATGTGTGTGCGCACGGGAAACGTGTTTTACTAAAGTTTCCTTTCTGCTGAACTCCTGCATGATGCATCTGAAGCAACAAATCTACACATTTTACTGCTGAAAGAAGCAGTAAAACATAACACAGATATACAATATATGGATTTAGCAACAACAAACAACAACAAATAAACAACAATAAATCCTCATGTGCCCCAGAAGCTTCAAAGACAAAAAGAAGAAGGTGGTGCATGTCAGCAGATGTGTTGTTCATTAGCTGCCTTTATGTTGTACTTACTTTATGTTTATTATATCTTTATTTTTAGCTTTTTCACTACTTCCTACCAAGCGGTGATATTTCAGAAAAATGTATTTTTCTGTTCAAAAATTAACAAACAAAGGGAGACAAAATGAGCATAAAATGACAAAAATGAGAGAAAAAAAGAAAAACAACACACAAAATCACCACAAAGGGACAAAACTGTCCCAAAGACGTGTAGAGAGACCAAACTAAGAAAAAAATTGACAAAAATGAGACAAAATAAACACAAAATGAGACAAAAAGGACACAGATTAGACCAAATGACAAAAACAAAACACAAAATAAAGCATAAAATGACAAAAATGAGACAGAAAACCAGAAAATCAAGACACAAAAAAGCTCTAAAAAGTCAAATTTGGTTGCAAAAAAGAAATGTTGGTTATGTTGAAATGTTTAGTTTGAAGTATTTTTCACTGTTTTAAAAGAAAACGGCACTATAACTAATCTACAACACATTTTCTAACATGCACAACCGTCCTCTTTTTCTGCCTTCTCACTAAATATGCTTTTAATTGGGAACATTTATTAAACACATCCATGATTCAGGGTGATGCCAAAGAATTTCTTTAGTCCTCTTGTGTCTGAGAAGCTCCAAAAGACAAAACAGAATGCCAGTTTTTTAACTGAGACGTGTAGAATAAAGTAGTTTTCAGATGTTATTCTATATTTTTATATTGAGAATTTTTTCTTACTGGAACCAAACCTCTAACTAGTTTAAGGACTGTCTGAAAGTTGAAAATCTGAGTATTGTTTTTTTATTTTATGGCTTCTTCTTGACATGAAAGGTGAGATGTCACGATTTTAAGACTCTGAAGAGGAAGATTTGGTTGCAAAAAAGAAACGTTGGTTGTATTGAAATGTTTAATTTGAAGCATTTTTCAAAAAACTTAATTTGTCCAAACTGACTCAAAGTTTTTCCAGGTGGGCAAAAACTAATGACTTTAAAAATGTACAAAATCACCTCAGATGTGTCCAAAATGACCCAAAATTTGACCAGCTTGAGAAAAACTAGTCCAAAATGTCTTAAAATCTGTTCAACATGTCAGAAAAACTGCCCAAAATTACTTAAAACCTTTCTGAAATAATTTAAACACTGTCCAAAATGACTGTTAAGTTGTCTAGTTGTCTTAGAATGTCTACGAATGTGTCCAGCGTGACTAAAACTCTTGTATTTTGAGACTTTTGGCTCAAAAAACAAAAATCAACCAAAGACTAAACCCATTTAAAATGACTTAAGGTTTGTCTAATTTGTCAAAAATGTGGTCCAAAATGACTTAAAATCTGGTTAAGATGTCTCAAAATATGTCCAGCATGTCAAAATTCTGTCCAAAATGACTTAATTTGTTCAAATTGACCCAATGTTTTTCAAATGTGGCAAAAAGCATGTCCTAAATGACTTTAAAAATGTGACCAGCATGACAAAAACTCATCCAAAGTAACTTTAAAAACTGTCTAAAATGACTCCAAAATTGTCCAAAATAACTCAAAATTTGTCCAAAATTTCAAACTCTGTCCAAAACAGCTTGAAAAAGGTCAGAATCAGAGAGTTGATCTGAATTACTGAAGCCTTTGTGTCCAAAATGATTTTAAATGTGTACAATGTGGCAAAAATGAGTCCTAAATAACTTTAAAACTAGTCCAAAAATGTCTCAAAATCTGTTCAAAATGTCAAAAACTTGTTCAAAATAACTTTAAACCTTTCTGAAATCATTTTAAAACTGTCTAAAACAACAAAAACAAGACCCAAAACTACAAAAAGGAGACAAAAATTGACAAAAAGATGACATAAAATGACAGAAACAAGACTCAAAACAACAAAAACGAGACACAAAATTACAAAAATGACACAAAACAACAAAAACAACACACAAAATGACAAAAACAACAAAGAAAACAACAAAAACACACAAAATGACAGAAACAAGACATAAAAGCTGAAATGTTTTTATCTCATCAGTGTTATTAGCAGGTTTCATTCTTGGTCCTTCTGTCAACAGGATGTTCCTCCATTATCGCCTAAAAAAGAAACAAAACGCTTCCAGAAATCCAATAACCTCGTGGAGAAAATTATCGCCCCGTTCCTGAGTGAGGTCTGAATAATTAATGCGATGCGTCTAATCATTGGAGCTGTCGATAAATCATCCCGCCGGCTGCCTGGAAAAAGCTCGTTTGGATTAAACTGCTACAGTAAACCTCCGTCGCTCGTATCGACGACCACTTCCTTGAAGCGGCCGCCGTCGGGGAGCTAATTGTGAAACGGACACCGGTGCTGTGGAGGTCGCCGAGATGTTGGTCCACGGACGGATCACATGAAGCTTCATCAATCCCAGATAGCATCACTGCAGCTCCCTTATTATCGACTCCGTGCTCTCTGTTGACTTAACTCCTGCTCCATCAGACCACCTCGTCAGGATTCTGTAGAGACACCATCAGATTTAGGGTTTGTATCGATCCAGACCTCCAGGTGGTAATAGAAGAACGTTTAAAGATGCTTTCTGCTTAAAATTCACCAAAATTACATCTTTTATCAGAGCAAGAAACTGCAAAATGTGTCAAAAATGACTGAACACTTCATGACAACTTCTCAGAAACTGTCCAGTTTGGCTGAAACTGTCCAACGTGTCCAGAAAGATGCAAAAATTTTCCAAAATGACTCAGATTGTGTCCAAAGCAACTCAGACTTGACAAAATTACTCAAAAACCAGACTAGAAATTGTCCAAAAAGTACTTAAAAGTGTCTCAAGTGTTCTTAAACGTGGACAAAATTGTCTAAAATGTCTCGAAATTTGTCCCGAAACACTCAAAGCTGCTTAAAAATGACCCCAGAACTGTAGAAAATGTCTTGAAACCTGCCGAGTGGCTCAAAGCTTTGCCAAAATGACTTTAAACTTTTCTTGAAAAATGACAAAGTGCCATAATTGAGATGTAGAACAATGAAAAGGAGAAAATTGAGACAACAAACGAAAAAGGCTTTAAAACTGTAAATAGTTAAGTATTATTGACACGTGGAACCATTGTGTTTTTAAGTGAAAAACATTGGAAATGTTGATTCCATCTTATAATGTTCCTACTTTTCTGTGTATCTATAGATTTTTGGAACTTCTCATATTTCTAAGACTTCAACTGGGAGCAGCTGTGATGTTATGATGTTTCTGTAAATTAAATAATCCCCGAAATTCAGACACAAAATAAGACATAAAGCGGAAAAAATTAGACAAAACACGTGAAAAACAGGACACAAAACAACAAAAATGAGACACAAAACAACAAAAATGAGACACAAAACAAAAACGAGACAGAAAACAACAAAAACGAGACACAAAATAAACACAAATGCGACACAAAATAAACACAAATGAGACAAAATACGACAAAAATGAGACAAACAAGGACACAAATGAGACAAAAGGACACAAAGGAGACATTAAATGACAGAAAGGCCGTCGTATTTGTGGACGTTGTTTCCTTTAGCTGGTTGTTGATGTGAATCTGTGAAATAAAAGCTCAACCTGCAGCAGGAACTCAGCTTTTCCTGCTTTAATAAACTCTGTTTCCAGAGTCGCTGACAGAAGGAATCAAAATAATCAGTGGGAAACGGGAGCAGCTTCATAAAACGCTTTAACTCCAAACACAAACAGTCTGATCCAGAGACGTTTGACATCTAAATGGTTCCTTCTATTAAAGCTGCTTCATCTTTTATTCTGGGATTTTTTATCTCTGTCTGAAACAAAAGCTGGAGATGAATGTGTTAATTGGAAAACATCGATTAGCCGTCGAAGGAAAGAAGTCATTTAGTGGAGTTCAGAGCAGAAAGAGCTTCTTCAGCTCTTTACTGATGGAACACTTTATTTACACGCAGCCTTTCGGAGATCTTAATTAGACTTCACCTCTTCTTTCTCTACTTCACAGCATTTAAAAAACTAATAATGCGTCATTTAAAACCACAGAGTTCATCTTCTGACCCCTGATATCCAGCAGCAGCTTTGAAAGACGACTTTTCTGTCAAGAAGTCGCCACAATTCAACCATTTATCCTCCAACAAATGGAGTTACTGAGTTATTCCCACAGTCCTGGAACTAAGTTCATGTTGGAGAAAAAAATGACCAGATCTATGCTGAAAAACAGAGGAAGTTCAGGAAAATGTATTTTTCTGTTCAAAAATTAGCAAAAAAATAAAGTGTTTCAGGTAACTGGATTCTGTAAAAAACACAAAATTCTGAGCTCCTTGATGCAACAGAGAATCTGAGACACACTGAGCTGAGATCAACTGTCAGATGACAAAAATTCACAGTTTATAAATAAATATCTGTAGTATGTGGAGACAAAATGAGCATGAAACCACAAAAATGAGACAGAACACAAGAAAGACAAGTCAGAAAATGACCACAAAGTGACAAAACTGTCCCAAGACATGTATAGAGACAAAAACGAGACATAAAATAAACACAAATGAGACAAAATATGACAAAAACAATAAACAAAACAACAAAAACAAGATAAAATATGACAAAAGTGAGACAGAAGACGACATGAAACTAGACAAATGGGACACAAAATCACCACAAACATGATACCTACCGTCAGGCATGGAGGTGGCAGTATCATTATACTGTCAATTTAACAGACTCAAGTCTGTGACAGAAAGACAACAAATTTGTCGTCTTTGACTTGGTTCTTCAGGTTCTTGATGGGTTTAAGTCAGGACTTTGGGGAGACCAGTCTAGAACCTTCATTCCAGCCTGATGGAACCATTTCTTTACCACGTCTGATGTGTGTTTGGGCTCATTGTCATGTTGAAACATCCAACTGTGTCCAAGATCAACCTTCTGCTGATAGTTTTAAGTTTTCCTGAAGAACATGGAGGTGATCCTCCTTCTTCATTATTCCATTTACTTTGTGTAAAGCTCCAGTTCTACAGAGCATGATACTGCCACCACCATGCTTGATGGTAGGTTTGGTGTTCTTGGGGTTAATAAAAGACCCACCCAAGACAGTCTGAAACCAGTCCTAAACCAGTCCTAAAAAGGTCTAATACCAGGGCCAAAACCAAACCTAAACTACTGCCCCCATCACTCTGGAACAGGGTAAATCTGGACTCATCAGACCACATGACCCTCTTCCATGGATCCAGAGTCCAATCTTTATGCTCCACAGCAAACTGAAGCCTTTTTTCTGATCAGTGGTTTTCTTAGAGCTGCAGCTGTTTAGTCCTTTGAGTTCCCTTCATGTGGAAATGTTCTTCCTTTCACTATCACTATTAAACAGCTGTGAGTTCTACTGGTTTCCTACAATCATCTACGAGTTTGTTCCTGAAGATGATGGTTTCCACGATCCTTCAGTGTATAAAAAGAGCTCCCATTTATAAAGATACAGATTTTTGTTGTGGAAAGAAATATTTGACATATTTTCAGTTGTTAATATCCATAATATTTCTTTCAAACAGCAGCAAATATCTGTAGAATAATAAAAGTTGTTTCTGGTTTAAATACAGTATAAAACAATTTGTTTTACCCGCATGTAACACGGAAATTAACATGTTTTTTCTGTGATTTTACTCCATAATATCTGAAATTCAAGAAAGAAAAAGGGGGTAAATCTGAAGAAACAGCAATAAATTGTTTAGAATTTAATTGTTTTCTTTGTGTAAATGCAGAAAATAAACGAGGCAATCAGCTCAGTGAGTAAATATTAACAAAAATAAATAAAATAGATATAAACAAAAGTAAGATACCAAACAACAAAACGAGACAAAATAACAAATAAGACACAAAATGACAAAAATGAGACACAAAACTGCAAAAATGAGACAAAATGACAAAAATGAGACACAAAACTGCAAAAATGAGACAAAATGACAAAATGAGACACGAAATGACAAAAATGAGACAGAAAAGAAGAAAAATGAGACAAAATGACAAAAATGAGACACAAAACTGCAAAAATGAGACAAAATGACAAAAATGAGACACAAAACTGCAAAAATGAGACAAAATGACAAAATGAGACATAAAATGACAAAAATGAGACAGAAAATAACAACGTATGATGCCAGATTGTTTTTAAATATCAGTCCACGTTGTGCTGATTAAGGAGCTCCACTCGGTTTTTCCTGCTGCAGGTTTCCAGTCCGTCAGCAGCCGGTTCTGATCCCGTCTCCAGGATCTGCTTCCATCCAGCTGCTATTTTTAGAACATCCCTTCGGCTTTTCTTCATATCCGCCTGTTTGTGCTTTTCCTCAAACTTCCTCCTCTCTGCTCGTTGCGAGTCCTTCTGGAGAACGTTGTGTTGTTGTTGTTGCGTCCAGCAGGTGTCCTTGGACTACCTGAGTTAATTACACACATCGATCAGCTGAAGCCAAACCGGAGCAGGATGTTTGATTTGTGGAAGCAGAGCGGCCGATGATGCCGTTATTGAGCCGCATTAAAGGATCAGGCTGCAATATTCACTGTTGTTTCTTTAGTTTTATTATTACTGCGAGCAAACGCCGTGAAAAGACCAAAACCAACGGAGCATTGATCCACTTCTCAGCCTCATGGAGCTTCAGTCCTCCCAGAAATAACGAAGGACAAGCAACACTCATACAGCAGGACACACATCTACATTTAGTCACGGTTCAGAGACAAAATGGAGACACAAAATGACCAGAAACAATAAAAAGGAGACACAGAATGACAAAAACTAGACACAAAATGAAAGAAACGAAACACACAACAAAAATGAGACATAAATGAGACACAAAACAACAAAAATGACACAAAGATCAGACAAAATGGCACAAAACAAGACACAAAAGAAAGAAATGATGCAAAATAACAAAAGTTCGATAAAATGACAGAAATAAGACACAAAATGACCAGAAACAATAAAAAGGAGAAACAAAATGGCAAAAACAAGAGAAAAAATGACAAAAACGAGAAAAAATGACAAAAATGAGAGAAAAAATAAAAACGAGAAAAAATAGCAAAAACGAGAAAAAATGACAAAAACGAGAGAAAAAATAACAAAAACAAGAGAAAAAATAACGAAAACGAGAAAAAATGACAAAAACAAAAAATAACAAAAATGAGAAAAAATGACAAAAACGAGAGAAAAAATGACAAAAACAAGAGAAAAAATAACAAAAACAAGAGAAAAAATAACGAAAACGAGAAAAAATGACAAAAACAAAAAATAACAAAAATGAGAAAAAATGACAAAAACGAGAGAAAAAATGACAAAAACAAGAGAAAAAAAATGACCAAAACAAGACACAAGATCACCAGAAACAAAAAAATGTGACATAAAATGACAAAAACAAGGAAATTGAACAACAAAAATGGAATACAGACAGACCACAAATTGACCCAAATGCGGCAAAGCCACAAAATATCAAATATGAGACACAAAATGACACAAATTAGACACAAACGAGACACAAATTAGACACAAACAAGACACAAAATGACAAAAACGAGTCACAAAAAAACAAAAACGACATTAAATGACCCCAAAGTGACCAAACTGTCAAACCTCCTGGTGTAAATAGTAAACCTACCTGAGGAGGAACCTGAGGAGGAACCTGAGGACGGATCAGTCGAACCTGATCAACTGCTCGGTGATCGTTTAATCAGCCTGTAGATGCTTCCCTCTGGTTGGTTGGACTAAATATCTGCTCTCTGTGTCGGTTATTCCAGAATAAAGTCCTAATAAATCTCCTGATGGGATCATTTTATTTAGAAGATTTCCGTCCAACTCAGGAAATATTGAGGATGTAGCTCTGATCCTTTAGCAGCTTTAGATGCTAATCCTGCTAGCACGCTACGCTACGCTACAGTTAGTATTCACTGCTGATGGACCGATCTGTGCAGAACCATTCATATGTGCAGCATTGTTCAGTCTGAATGAGTACTTCTGGCTATTTTTAGTTCATATATATTTATTTTTCTACTGATATTTCTTAGATGCTCTTTGCTGCTGTAATAAGTTACATTTGTTCACTGCAGGATTAATAAATCTTATCAAGATTAGTCCAAAATGACTAAAACTCATCCCAAAAATGTCAGTATTTCATTCAAATGACTAAAACTTGTCCAAAATACTTTTAAAAAATAGTGTAAAATGACTCAAAATGTGTCCAAAATGACTAAAACTTCCCAAAAATTACACAAATCTTCTCAAATATTTCACTGTTTTGTCCAATGTGACAAAAAACTTGTTGGAACACTTTTTGTTCCAGTGTGGTCATTTTCTGCCCCCATATTGTTCATTTTGCATGTCTTTTATGATTTTTGTTCATTTTTGATCATTTTGTGTCACATTTGTGACTTTTTGTGTCTGATTTTAGTCATTTTCCTTCTCTTTGTTGTCATTTTTCCGCTCCTTTTGGCAGTTTAGTGTAATTTTTTAGCATTTTTGTTTATTTTGTGTCCAAAAATGTTATTTTGTTTATATATTTTATGGTATCAGACTGATCAGAGTCAGGAACTCCGTACGTAATAATGATGAGAAACAATAAACGTGAAACTATTTGTCCTTTAAAGAAAGTTCTGTAAATCAGAACTACGTCAGACCAAGTTTACGTGGACACACTTCTTCTCCACCTCTTCCTCTTCCTCCTCTTCCTCCTCTTCCTCCTCTTCCTCCTCCTCCTCCTCCTCCTCCTCTTCCTCCTCCTCCTCCTCCTCCACCTCTTCCTCCTCCTCTTCCTCCTCCTCCTCTTCCTCCTCCTCCTCCTCTTCCTCCTCTTCCTCCTCCTCCTCCTCCTCCTCCTCTTCCTCCTCCTCCTCCTCCTCTTCCTCTTCCTCCTCCTCCTCCTCCTCCTCCTCTTCCTCCTCCTCCTCTTCCTCCTCCACCTCTTCCTCCTCCTCCTCTTCCTCTTTCTCCTCTTCCTCCTCTTCCTCCTCCTCCTCCTCCTCCTCCTCCTCCTCCTCCTCCTCCTCCTCCTTCCTCCTCCTCCTCCTCCTCTCCTCCTTCCTCCTCCTCCTCCTTCCTCCTCCTCCTCCTCCTCCTCCTCCTCCTCCTCCTCCTCCTCCTCCTCCTCTCCTCCTCCTCCTCCTTCTCCTCCTCTCCTCCTTCCTCCTCCTCCTCCTCCTCCTCCTCCTCCTCCTCCTTCCTCCTCCTCCTCCTCCTTCTCCTCCTTCCTCCTCCTCCTCCTCCTCCTCCTCCTCCTCCTCCTCCTCCTCCTCCTCCTTCCTCCTCCTCCTCCTCCTCCTCCTCCTCCTCCTCCTCCTCCTCCTCCTTCCTCTCCTCCTCCTTCCTCCTCCTTCTCCTCCTTCCTCCTCCTCTTCCTCTTCCTCCTCCTCCTCCTCCTCCTCCTCCTCCACCTCTTCCTCCTCCTCTTCCTCCTCTTCCTCCTCTTCCTCCTCCTCCACCTCTTCCTCCTCCTCCTCCTCCTCCTCCTCCTCCACCTCTTCCTCCTCCACCTCTTCCTCCTCTTCCTCCTCTTCCTCCTCCTCCTCCTCCTCCACCTCTTCCTCCTCCTCCTCTTCCTCCTCCCTGTGTGTCTGCAGCAGCTCGTGTTGTTGTTGTGATTTGGAGGCAGATTAGGCGTTCCCTGTCATGCATGTGTTTATTATGGGATGCAGGTCCGGAGATGGTGAGTCAGAGGATTTCCAGTTATCCTGCAGGCCAAGGAGCAGCTTTGCAGACAAATCAGCCTCCATCCATAAGTCTGAGTGACTGACAGCCGGCGTTTGGCTCAGCAGCAAATCTGTAAACAACAAACACTTCCAAAGTTTCCCTGAGTGTCAGAACATCAGAGCTTTAGGTCCTCACCTCCTACAGCTGTCAGCCTTTTATTCTCTACATGTGGACCGGATGAAGGAGGGAAGGAGGCGAGCTGCTGACCAGGGTTTGGAGGTTGTAGTTGTCCAACCTAGATCAGACCTGTGCAGTTTTAGTACCTCTCTGTCTGTATTTTACAAACAATGGCTAAAATAAGACACTAAAATTACCAAAAACAGAAAGAAAGGTGACAAAGAGATGCAAAACAATCGAGATGTGATACAAAATTACCAAAATGAGACAAAAAAATAACCACAAAATGGCAACAAAGAGATGCAAAATGACAAAAATCACACACTAAATAAACAAAAATGAACAAAAACAGCGACAAAGAGATGTAAAATTTACAATATAAGACATAAAATGACTAAAATCGGACACAAAATTATCAAAAATGGAACCAAAAAAGAACCGCAAAGAGACAAAATGGTAACAAAAGGATACAAAATGACTAAAATCGGACTCAAAACAACCAAAAAGAGATTCAGAATTTACAACATAAGACACAGAATGACCAAAAACAGTAAGAATGGTGACAAAGAGATGCAAAACAATCAAAATGCGACACAAAATGATCAAACTTGGGCAAAAATGACCTCAAAGAGACAAAAAAACAACTGCAGGAGACTCAAAATTACCAAAATGGGACAAAAATAACCACAAAATGGTAACAAAGGGATACAAAATGACTAAAATCAGACTCAAAGCAGCCAAAAAGAGATTCAGAATTTACAATATGAGACACAGAATGACCCAAAATAGAAAGAATGATGACAAAGACATGTAAAACAATCAAGATGCAACATAAAATTATCAAAAATGGAACAAAAAAATAACTACAGAGACAAAATGGCAACAAAGAGAAGGGAAGATAAAATTACAAATTTGTCCAAAATGACAAAGATGTCTCAAATCTTGTCAAAAATCATACAGATTTGTCAAAAATGATCTGAAATGACTCAAAATGTGTCTATGGTGATGCAAACTTTGTCCAAAATTACATAAATCTGGTTAAAAATGACTCAAATTTGCCAAAAATGACTCAAACTTCTTCAGAATGTTTTTAAAAAAATGTCCAAAATGACTCAAAATTCTCCCAAAATCGCTCAAATCTTGTGGAAAAAATGACTTGAAATTGGTGCAAAATGACTCAAACAGAACATATTTTTAAGTAATTTTTGGCAAGATTTGAGCCATGTTAGATTCATTTTGAGTAATTTTGGATAATTGTTGGACTAATTTTTGTAGTTTTGGACAAATTTTGTGTCATTTTGGATGAGTTTTAGTAATTTGGTAGTAATTTTGAGTCATTTTAAAGTAAATTCTCAACATTTTAGACACATTTAGTCATTCCAGACACACTTTTTAAGTATTTTGGTCGTTTTACTCATTTTACATTAATTTGTGTCTTTTTTTTGTCAAATCTTGTGAACTTTGTGTCATTCTGGCAAAGTTTTAGCCATTTTGGACTCAGTTTAAGTAATTTTTCGACAAGTTTTAGTCATTTTGCACAAATTTTAAGTTATTTTTTGACAATAATGGAGTCATTTTTAGTCATTTTTGTACAAATTTTTCATCTTAGACTATTTTTAATACATTATGGTCATTTTGGATTTATTTACATCGGGGTGTCCACAACTTTTGGTAATATACTGTTCAGACATGTTAGATTTTACTGCTTCCTCAGCAGGATCTCAGTCAGATAAATAGATGAATTGGTCAAAAGTATGTGGACACCTGGACGTTAAACCCCTGTTATCTGTATAGGACTAGCCCTGTAGGGTGTCCACATACTTTTGGAGAACATGTAAAGAGCCCAGATGTGACGCTAACTGATGTCGTATTTTATTTTTCTGTTTTTGCAGATAACTGTAACGCTCCTCTGGTGTCCTCGCTGCCTCACTCGTCCTTCCAGAGCTCTTCTCAGTCGTCGGTCGGCTACGCTGCTCACAACGCTAAACTCAACAGGAGAGACGGTGAGTTCCTGTGCTGGTTCCTGCTGTGTCCAGTCCAGACTGGTGATGTGTCCATTAACGGTCCATCAGGATCCTGATTTAAAGGACGACGTCCAACACAGCTGCAGCTCTGTGTGCTGCTTTTTAAACCGTTTCGCTCATTTAGTGTCTGTTTCAGTCATTTTCCTTCTCTACGTTGCCACTTTGCTTCTCTTTCTGCTTGTTTTCGTCTTAGTTTTGCTCTTTTTGTTTCCGATTTTAGTCATTCCAAATTCTGAATGTCTTTTTGGTTATTAAGTTCTGATTTTAGTTATTTTGTCTCTTTGTGGTTGTTTTTGTTCCTTTCTGGTTGTTTTGTGTCTCCTGTAGTTCATTTTTTGTGTCTTTGAGGTTATTTTGCATCTGTTTATGGTCATTTTTGCCCCATTTTTATCATTTTGTGTCTCATCTTGATTGTTTTGCGTGTCTTTGTCATCATTCTTGTTATTTTTGGTCATTTTGTGTCTCATATTGTAAATTCTGCTTGTCTTTCTGGACATTTTGTGTCTGATTTTAGTCATTTAGCATCTCTTTGTTGCCATTTTGTCTCCTTGTGATTGTTTTTTTGGTGTATTTTAGTCATCTTGTGTTAATTTTGCATGTTCTTTCATGTTTTTTTGACATTTTGATCGTTTTGTGTCACATCTTGATTGTTTTTCATCACTTTATTACCATTGTTTCTGTTTGTGGTCATTTTGCATGTCTGTATGGTTGTTTTAGTTTGATTCATTTTGTGTCTGATTTTAGTCATTTTCCTCAGTTTTTTTCCCATTTTGTCTCATTGTGGTCATTTTATTGTCCCTTTTTGGTCATTTTGTGTCTAATATTGATCAATTTTTGCCTCTTTCTGCTTGTTTTTTGTCCAGTTGTTTAGCATCTCTTTGATGCTGTTTTGTCTTTTTTTGGTTGTTTTTTCGTGCGTTTTGTTGATTTTGTGTCTTATTTTGCTAATTTTGAGTCTCTTTATGGTCGTTTTCTGTCGCATCCTGACAGTTTTGCATCTCTCTGCCACCATTCTTAGCGTTTTAGGTCATGTAGTGTCTCCTATTATTAATTTAGTTTGCTTACAGTCGACCTTCTGTCCATCGGTTATATAATGAATAATGAATAAAGAATAAAATGCAGCCGCTCTGACGTCTGCAGCTTCACCTTGAACTTTTATTTCTGGAACATGAACCCGATGGTTCTGACCTCTGCCTCATTTCATGCCTCATACTGTTGTTTTTCTGTCTCTTTGTCTTCATTTTTAATCTTTTTATGACTGTTATTGTCATTTTACGTCCGATATTGCACTTTTTTTTGTCTCTTTATGGTTATTTTTGCCACATTTTTGATCATTTGTGTCTTTTATTGTTGAGTTTTGTGTCTTTTTCTGGTCATTTTGCATCTTTTTATGGTTATTAGGCCATTATATGTCACATCTTGGTTGTTTTTGCTCATTTTGTGTCTGATTTTGGTAATTTTGCATCTCTTTTTGTCTTTTTTGTGGTGTTTTTGTTGCCATTTTATCTGTATATGTTTAATTTTTGGCTCTTTCTGTTCATTTTCTGACTCATGTTGTTAATTTTGTGTCTCTTTGTGGTCTTTTGCATCTCTTTGTGATGGTTTTTGTTCTGTTTTTGTCGTTTTTTGTCTTATTTGGGACATTTTGTGTCTTTTGTTTTGATTTTTTGGTGTCTGTGGTCATTTTGCATCTTTTTTATGGTTGTTTTTTTTTTAACCAGTTTGGTCATTTTGTGTCACATTTTGATTATTTTGCATCTTTTTGTGGTTGTTTTTGGTCATTTTGTTTTGGATTTTAGTCATTTTGCGTCTCTTTGTTGCCATTTTGAGGTCATTTTGCATCTACTGATGGTTGTTTTTGTTCCATTTTGGTCATTTTGTGTCTGATTTGGCTTATTTTGCATGTTTTTATTGCCACTTTATCTCTATATGATTATTATTTTTGTCTCTTTTTGGTCATTTTGTGTCTTATTTTGCTGATTTCATGTGTGTTTATGGTAATTTTGCTCTAATCTGGTCATTTTGTGTCATGTCTTGATTTTTTTACGTGTCTTTGTATCTGTTTTCTGGTTGTTTTATGTTTGATTTTAGTCATTTTGTGTCTCCTTGTTGTCGTTTTGTGGTCATTTTGCATCTATTAATGGTTGTTTTTGTTCCATTTCGATCATTTTGTGTCTGGTTTTGCTCATTTTGCATGTTTTTGTTGCCACTTTATCTCTATGTTTATTTTTTTGTCTCTTTGTGATCGTTTTGTGTCTCATATTGATCATTTTCCATCTCTTTTTAACCAGTCTTTCTGTTTTTACCTGTTTTCTGTCTCATATTGTTAGTTGTGTGTCACTTAATGATAATTTTTGCATCTATTAATGGTTGTTTTTGTTCCTTTTAGGTAATTTTGTTTCTGATTTTGGTCATTTTGCATCCTTTTGTTGCCATTTTGGTGTAATTTTACACCTATTAAAGGTTGTTTTTGTTCCGTTTTACCCATTTTCTGTCTCATATTGCTAATTTTTGAGTCACTTCATGGTAATTTTGCGTCTCTTTTAACTCATTCTCTCTGTTTTTACCGTCTCCTATTGTTAAACTGGACCGTTTGCCGCCTCGCTGCCGTCTGCAGCTTCACCTTGAACCCTGTATTTGTGCAACCTGAAGCCGGCGGTTCTGACCACAGCCTCTAATGGATGTTGTGTGTCCAGGAGCTGGAGGATGGTCTCCCATGGTGACGGACCAGGAGCCCTGGCTCCAGGTGGACCTCCGGGAGCAGATGGAGGTGACGGCGGTGTCCACGCAGGGCCGCTACGACAGCTGGGACTGGGTCAGCGGCTTCCTGCTGCTGTACAGCGACTCGGGCCGGGCCTGGAAGCAGTACCGGCAGGAGGACGGCGTCGGGGTGAGTCTCACTCTATCGGCTTTCTGTGGTTTACATCCATGTATGAAATTACAGCTGGATCCAGAGAGAGCTTCTTTGGTTTTAGACTTTAAAATGTCCCAGTTTAGGATGTTTGGATCAGATGATTATCTTAGTGGTCAACGAATGAGTTCATCACCAATTATTTCATTATATTTGGAACTTTTGGGGTCTGATTTTAGGTATTTTTCATCTCTTTGGTGCCGTTTTGTTTCTTTTGTAGTCATTTTTTAATGCATTTTGGTAATTTTATGTCTGATTTTGGTCATTTTTTGTCTCTTTGTGGTTGTTTTAGTTCTGTTTTGGTTGTTTTGTGTCTATTTATGAGGGTTTTTTGGTTCCTTTTTTGATTGTTTTGTGTTGGATTTTTGTCATTTTGGATCTCTTTGTTGTCATTTTGTCTCTTTGTGGTGATTTTTTCTTCTATTTTCCTCATTTTGTATCTCATATTGTTCATTTTTGGTCTCTTTACGGTTGATTTTGTTCCATTTTGGTCATTTTGTGTCTCTTTATGGTTCTTTTTGTGCCTTTTTTTCATTGTTTTGTGTCAGATTTTAGTATTTTGTATTTATTTATGGTAATTTTTGTTCCATTTTAGCCATTTTCTGCCTCGTTGTTGCCATTTCGTCTGTTTGTGTTTACATCTCTTTGATGTCTTGTTCATTTTTTGTCTATTTATGGTTAGTTTTGTTTCTTTTTTGATTATGTCACAATTTTGTCATTTTGCATCTTGTTGCTGTTGTGTCTCTTTGTGATGATTTTTTTCTCCAATTTTGATCATTTGTGTCTTATATTGTTCATTTTTTGTCTCTTTATAGTTGTTTTTTCTAAGATGTCATCATTTTGTGTCACCTTTGGAACATTTGGTATCATTTTCTTTGTGTTTGTTGCCATTTTGTCTCTTTGTGTTGTTAATTTTGCATCTCTTTATGGTTGTTTTTGCAGCAGCATGCATGTTTCATCCTCATATTGACCAGAATGAGAGCCTGAGAGCTAGCAGGTCGAAGGGTCACTAATTAATGTGTTTGTGTGATCCATACATCCATACAGGAAACCAAATACAGGTTTGCATGTAACCTCAGTCTTCTAGTTGAATTCTCTGCAAAAAAAATATATAAAAGCATCTATTTGAATAGAGACGGAGGCTGAGGATCTTCCATCTCTGCAGGTTTTGTGCAGATTTTTCTGGTTCACATCAGAAACTCTCGTGTCTTTTTCCGTCTCTGACTCTGCAGGTCAGATAGCATCCTCTCACTTCTCCCGACACGTTCGGAGGTGTCGGAAGTGTCTGGTGTCATCGCAAATATTATCCTGCCTCCTCATCTGCTGCGCGTGGCGTCGCAACACGTTACGGCACAATGTGCAATAATCCGCTCGGAGAAAGTAGCCTCGCGTTGGCACATGCCATTAATTCTTTATTGTGTTTGGCCCAGTTATGTCAAAGGCTGCCAACGAGATGTTAAATTGCATTTCGGAGTGTTTTCAGTCCAATTAGCAGAGTGTGGAGTTGCCCACTGGCACGTCGCCGCTGCAAACTGATCTTTTTTTCATTGTGTTGAAATTAAAAGAGCACAAAGACGTGAGGCTGAATAATACGTCGACTTCTGTTGCTCTCAATTATTCATCTTCCGTCACCTATTTAAAAATGGATCATCTAAAATAACACCAGAAGAAGAAGAACAAGAAGAAGAAGTTGCTGCAAGAGTCTTCAGTTGTGACTAAATCCACTTTATTCTGTAATGTGCTGTGGTTAGGAAGACAACAGATGTAAAAAACAGGCGCATGAATTATGCAATTTACTCGTGGAAATTGCAAAAAAATCCACCTTTTTTGCAGAATTCACAGCATTTTTAAAAATATAATGAATCCTTTGAACCTCAAAACCTGCTGGCGGGTTTTAAAGGTTCGTTGTCTTTGAAAAAAAACTCAAAAATTATCTATTTTTTTTTGCAGAATTCACAACATAATATAATAAATCTTATGAACCTCAAAGTATGTGAAGATTTTTAACTGTATTTCCAGAAATTTGCTTATAATTGTAATATTTTATCTAAATTACTCAAAAAATTTCCCCAAAATAAACCCTTTGCTTTAACTAGATCTTGTAAAAAATGAAACATTCCGTGTTGCTCAGTGCAACTGAAAGCCACGAGGGATTGAGCTGCGACCAGCAGTTAGTGGACAAAAATTCTAAGACTTCTAAGAAGTCTTCCTGTCTAAAATGTTTTTTCCAGGTATAATAGTTAAATATGTGTAGCATGATGAAACATCTTTCTGCAGCTGATGAGCAGAGGCTCAAAACTGGACTAAACGTTGTCCAAAACAACAAAAAACTCCGACTTTTGAACAATTTAAAGTTTAATGTAATTGTGGATGAGTTTCAAGTGTTGTTTGGACAACTCGTGTCAGTTTAGAGTTTTTGTTGGTTACTTTGGACAAATTTGCGGCAATTTTATTTTGTTTTGGATAAATTTTCAAAAGTTTGGAGTCATTATGGACAATTTTGAGGTATCTTGGACATTTATTTGACACTTCCGATGAGTTTTAAAATCATTTTATGCAATTTTAGACTAAGATTTCCTGGATGAATAAATAAATGCAGCATGGCTCAGAAACAGTGAACAGAGGAGCAGGTTGTTGGAGATCCATCCAGCATGGTGAAACATCTTTTAGTAGTTGGAGATCCATCCAACATGGTGAAACATCTTCTAGTACTTGGAGATCCATCCAGCATGGTGAAACATCTTCTAGTAGTTGGAGATCCATTCAGCATGGTGAAACATCTTCTAGTAGTTGGAGATCCATTCAGCATGGTGAAACATCTTCTAGTAGTTGGAGATCCATTCAGCATGGAGAAACATCTTCTAGTAGTTGGAGATCCATCCAGCATGGTGAAACATCTTCTAGTAGTTGGAGATCCATTCAGCATGGTGAAACATCTTCTAGTAGTTGGAGATCCATTCAGCATGGAGAAACATCTTCTAGTAGTTGGAGATCCATTCAGCATGGTGGAACATCTTCTAGTAGTTGGAGATCCATTCAGCATGGTGAAGCATCTTTCTAGTTGGAGATCCATCCAGCATGGAGAAACATCTTCTAGTTGGAGATCCATTCAGCATGGAGAAACATCTTCTAGTAGTTGGAGATCCATTCAGCATGGAGAAACATCTTTCTACAGATGATGAACAGTGTAGAGAGGAAAAGACTGGAGAGGAAACAAACAATTGAATTGTTTATATCCAAACTTACAAATGTTTGTCCAAAATGACTCAAACTTGAACATAATAATAAAAAATTGGTCAAAAATGACTCAAAAATTGCCTAAAATTATGCAAATTTGCACAAATTGACTGGAAAATAGTATAAAATGGTATAAATGTCTTCAGAATTCCTGACAGAAATATTCAATAATGTATCAAAAAGTGTTCAACATGATCACAAGAGGAAAATCCATCCTAATAAAATTGTTAAATAATTATCCAAAATGACATACATTTGTACAAAATTATCAAAAATATTGCTCAAGATTTTTTTTTTTTAAAGTCAACAAAAAATCAGATACACTGGTTCAAAATGATTTTAAAAAAATGATTGAAAATGAGTCAAAATTTGTCCAAAATGACATCAATTTATCAAAAATCAGACACACTGGTCCACAAGTATTGAAAAGAATCTTCAAAAGTAGTCAAAATCTATCGAAAATGACTCAGAAATTGTGCAAAAGGATAATGAGAGGAAATTAAAACCTCCTGGATGAATAAAATAAATGCATCGTGGCTCAGAAACGTTAAACAGAATTCCTTTTTCCTGTCTTCCTTACGGTGCTGCTTCCTCTGAAACCTGCCAATGATTGAAGCCAGCCTTTATCTTTAAACGCCGCCGCTCTTCTCTGGTGTTCATGTTTGGGATGAATAGAAATGATTAGCAGCCCGTTTGTCTGTAGCCTCTAATGAAACCTTCCAGACCTTTTGGCAGCCGTCTGGAGGCTCCGAGGTAGCGGCTTCCTGTCAGAGCTAATGAGTGGGCCGCTAACGCTGCTAGCGCTCGGCTACGACCGGTCAAATTAGCTCCACGCTGGAATTAGCTGCTGAGGAAACGCCAGGCTAAAGGTCGACGGCAGCGCTAACAAGCTGCTGCAGGAAAAACCACGCAGATTATTTCTAAAAGTCAAATGTAAAGAGAGAAAGCATCAGGAAGTCCAACGTGTGGTCGCTAAATGAGACTTTATCCTCCTCAGAGCTGCTTTTATCAGAGAATTAGATGTTTGGTTTGCAGGAATCTGATCATCAGCAGCATCAGATTTGTGTTTTCTTTCATTTCTTACGTGAAAATAATGAAAACTGAATCGACTGGTTTTCATTTATAAAATAAAATATGACTGCAGCTTCTTTAACCCTCGTGTCGTCCTGCAGGCCAAAATTGACCCATTTTAAAGTTTGAAAATGTGGGGAAAAAAAATATTTTTACAGTGAAACTTCTGATGTCCACATTTTCAACATTTTTGGGAAATCTCTGAACATTTTTTGGTGGAAAAAAAGAAATTTAAAAAAATGTTCTTAAAGAAAATATAAGTTTTACTGATGATATGTAATCACTTTAGATATTTTTGAGATTATTCTGGAAGATTTTTACTAATTTTTTGAAAATATTTACAAGAATTTTCTTTCCAAATTTGGGCGATTTGTTAAAAAATAAAACTTTTAAGGGAAACTTTAAGGAATTATTGGAATTTTCTTCCTGAAGGTTTTGAAAATTTTCAGAAATTTGGGGAATTTTTTTGCTGATTTTTTTGGATTTTTTTCAGACAAGGAAACAATTTTTTTGGTGCCTATAAATAAAGACAACAGGAGGGTTAATGTGAATATTTTCCTGAAATTCCTCAACATTCCTGATTGAAAACGATCCTTGAAATCTTTAAAACTGACAAAAACTTGTCGAAAATCACAAAAATTGTCATAACTGACTGATAATTATTTCAGAATTTGTCCAGTATTTAAAAAAATTGTTGAAAGTACATCAAAAAGTGTCTAAAATACCTAATTTTAAACACAATTTTATCTGAATGTGGAGGAAAATTTTAGAAAAATTTGCAAATGAAACATGAATTAATTTTTTAAATTTTTGATTGAACGTCAACAAAAAGAATAATAATAAAAAAAAAAAAATAATCTTTTAAGACTGTAAAAAGTGTCCAAGCTGACAAAAACTGATCCAAAATTACTTGAAACATCTTTAAAAGCAGTCAAAAAGTATTAAAGAAAGACCAAAAATAGATCCAAAATTACTTAAAACTTTTCAAAAATTAGTCACAAAAGTGTAAAAAAGACCAAAAACTTGTCCATTAACTCAAAACTTGACCAAAATGACAAACATTGTTAAAAGTGCCTTAAAAATTTAAGATTTTAGACAAATAATTGATTATTTGAACATCAGAAGCTATATGGACAAGAAATTTATGAGTTTGGGTTAAAAAAAATTAGGAAAACTGTAAATTCTGTGATTTTAGCTTCTTAAATGTGAATGTTTTCTGGGTTCTGAGACAATAAACATCTTGGACACTGAATTTTCACCATTTTCTGACACTTTAAACAAGAAATCCAGAAAATAATGAAAGGATTAATGAAAGAAAATAATAATTAGATGCCAGATTAATCAAGAATAATCCTCCGAGGACCACGAACATATTGAATTTACACCAGATTTTATTTTATTTCATCTAATACAGTAGTTTTAAAACACATCTGTGTATGTTTATAATTTTTCAAATCTATTTTATGTCAGCTCAGTGGGAGTTATGTATTTTTCCTGCAATAAATAAAATACAAGTTTTTTTTCATCTATCTGAGAAAACATGGATAATTTATGTACATGTGATCCATTATGCAGACGATGCTGTTCTTTATATTGAGGATGATCTGAGACTGAACGTCTTTATCTTTAGTTATACTATGAGCAGAGTTATATTTTATTTTATTTTCTGGCTTCTCGCTGCCTGATTCTGGACCTCCACACGCCACAACGCCGGATTCTTGGAAACATTTTGCATTTTTAAAGTTCAGAAAGCCAAAGCTCTGACAGTAAAAGCTCCTCCAGCTGTGCTTCGGCTGCAATAAATGCATGATGTCGAGGGTTTATTTGTGGTTCTGGTGCACGCAGAGGCTTGTAACATTTCTGAATCTATCATTTACAGATGGCCTGTAAATGCATCGCATGTGTTTTAGTAGATGCTGCAATTTACAGACGTTCCCTAAACGCCTCACAAATGTCATCAATAGTCGCTAAAATGAACAGATGTTCAGACGTTCATTCAATGCTCAGTAGTAGATGGTAGAAGTTACAGGATGTGACATAAACGCCTCACAAACATCAGGACACACATTTACTGATGTTCCCTAAACACATCACGTGCATCAGAGGATGCTACCATTAGCAAATGTTCCTTAGATGTCTCACAATCGTTGTTAAAGGCTACAGTTTACCAAAGTTCCCTAAACACCTCACGCACATAGGTAGATTCTGCAATTTACTAATGTTCTATGATTGCCTCACAGTCATTGTTAAAGACTACAATTTCTGAAAGTTCTCTAAACACCACACTTTTTTTGTTTTTAGAAACTGCAATTTACAGATGTTCTGTAAACATCTCAAACTGGTAGATGCTACAAATTACAGATTTCCCTTAGGCCCTTACATGCAATATTAGATGCTACAATTTATGGAGGTCAGTAAACACCTCATAAACAGCAACCAACACTGCAGTTTACAGATTTCCCCTCAACATCTCTCAAACATCAGCTACAACTTACAGACATTTTCAGACATTGGTAAATTTTTAATTTATACGGTTCTATAAATGCCTCACATATTTTAGTAGACTCTCCTGTTTACAGATGTTCCCTAAACATCTCGCAAACATCAGCAGATTATAAAATTTACAGATTTCCCCTAAATGCCTCACATGCGTCATCAGACGTTGCTACTTACTGATTGTCAAACGTTGGTAGAAGCTTTAATTTACACAGTTCCCTAAACGGCTCACGTTTTGGTATGAACTGCAATTTACAGATGTTTCCTAAATGTCTCACATACATCAGTAGATAGTACAATTTACAGATGTTTCCTAAATGTCTCACATGCGTCGACAGGCACTACAACTCACAGATGTTTTCACACATTAGTAGAAGCTTTAATTTACATTGTTCACCAAGCGCATCACACGTATTGGTAGACATTCCTGTTTACAGATGTTCCCTAAATGTCTCACAAAAATTGGTGGGCACTACAAATGATAGATGATTCCTAAATGTCTCATGAACATTGGTAGAAGCTACAGTTTACAGATGTTCTCTAAACGCCTCACATATGTCAGTCAACGCTACAAATTACAGATTTCCAGACATTTTCAAACATTGGTAGAAGTTTTAATTTACAGATTTCCCCTGAATGCCTCATCTGTTCAGCCAGAAATGAGGCAGAACAGTGAAATGAGGCATTTAAATGTCAGATTTACCTGAAACCAGGTGAGTTCATCTCCATGGTTTCTGATGAACACCAGATGAACCAAACATTCAGCTGATATCTAAAGAAACCAGACTCACTGGGACGGTTTCTGTTTAGTTGTTGTTAAAAATGTAAAGAAAAAAGGAAACTCCCTGAGTCCAGATTTCCTAACGTGGAGCTGCATCCATATTCATCTGACCGCCGTGTGATGAAAGACGATGAGTTTGTGGCCGGAGTCGTTTCTCCACGGACGGAGATCTGAGGCTGAAATGCAAACGGAGGCCGAGAGTCCGGAGGCGTCGGCGAGGATGGAAATGAAACCATGAAAAATACATGCAGCAACCGCTCGGCCTTTAAAAGTTTATCTCCTGCTCTTCCTCTCTTTGTTCCTCCTCAATCAGTCACTCAGTGGCTTTTTTACTGTGAACCTCGAACTCAACACGAAGATAAACTAATTAGAGGAAGAGTTTGTTTCCTGTTTCTCTTGAAAATGTAAAAAAAAAAAAAAAACAGGTTGATTTAAAGCAAACCGCCTCAAAACAACATAAAAATATGGATATTAATGCACAAAAATATTTAAATCCTGGATATTAAAGCAGAAAATAGTGAAACATTTGAATGATAATCAACAAAATGATTAAAAATCTGAATTTTAAAGCTCCAAAACATTAAAAAATCTGGATATTACACGCAAAAGTTTTGAAATCTTGAATAATAAAATATAAAAGCATATATCATCTGGATATTAATGCACAAACATACATTACATTACATTAAAGTATTAATAATATGGATTTCCAGTCGATATTTTCAGATTTACAGTTTTGGGGTGTTTTAGATTAATTTTAAGCTCAGATTTGACTCATTTCACCGTTTTGTTTCCGTTTCTTCCTGATAAAAGTCGTCATTGTGCAGATTTTTACCAGAAATTCTTCTTTTCTAACCTGCTGCTGCTGAATTCAGAGCTTTAGCAGAACAGACAGGTAAATATGAGGCAGCTGAATAATTAAAAACCCTTTGGACTGATGTGTTTGGATGAATTTAATCTTTAAAAGCTGAATAAATCACTGCAGAAAACAGCTTCGCCCCGTTTCTTTTCATTTTATTTATTTTAAACCCTCAGAGAACAAAACGAGTTCAGCCGAGTGAAATAAATACGACTCGTTTAGGATCTTTGTCAGGGAAAAATATCAGAGAACTGTGCAGAAAATACATATCAAACAATTTAAAGCGAAAAGAAACATTTATTTTAATCAACAGGAGCAGCAATCAAATGATGATAATGTAAAATAAATTAAAGCAGGTTTTGATCCTATAAACAGTGATGAGTTGAAACTGTCTGCAGTGAGCAAAATAAATATTAAATAAATCATTTAGAAACTAAAAGCTGGATATTACCACATTTAAATACTAAAAATTATATTCATACAGAAAAGTATTAAAATGTATAAGAAAATCTGGATATTAATGCACAAAATGTTTTTTAAAAAGTGGATATTTACACATGAAAGCACCAAATTCATGGATATTAGCATTCAAAAGTCTAAAAAATTATGGATATTAAAGCATAAAAACATAAAGAAATACAAAAGTCAAAAGTCCTGAAACTCTCTGAAGGAACATCTGATCTTTTGTGACTCTCTGAAGGATCATCTGATGTTCTCTGAATCTGTGTCTGAGGGATTCCCGGTGACGGAGCGTCCATCAGGGACCTGCTGGTGTTTTGGCCGTCGGCACGGTAACGGTGTTCAGCTTCCTGTCAGCCCTGCAGCTGTTTGAGTTGACCTTCTGGAGACAAACTGCAGCATCTCCAGAGGGAGGATCTAAATAAACCTTCAGGAAGGAGGAGAGACGCCGGGGAGAAGAGAGAAGATCTTAATTAACAAGAAGCGAAGATGGAAATAATGAAGTCACCGAGGGTTATGGATGTTTCCTCTCTGGAAAACTCCTCAAGGACGGAGCTCTGGAACCTTCTGAAGGTGGAAAACAACCTGAATGCTGATGATCCATGATGATGTAGATCTGAGATATGATCTGAGAGAAGCAACAGTTTGTTTCTTCACTGATTATCTACTTGGAGCATCATTTTCCTTTTGCACATTTCAGCTTCAATTTGTCAAATTTAACAATTCATTTGCACATTTCTTCAAAAGCAATATTTAACCAAAAAAATCAGACCAAAACTGTCAATAACTGTAAAAATCTGCATGTTTCTCAATAATAATTCATTCTTTAACAGCATTTGACCATAAACTATGAAAAAAAGACACAAAATCTGCACAGAGATGCGAAATCACCATAATAAGATGCTAAAATCCACAAAAAAAATCACAAAAAATACACAAAGTCATCACCGAAAAGATGGAAAAATACACAAAAACATGCAAAAAGACATAAAATCTGCCCGAAAGATGCAAAAAGACACAAAATTATTACAAAAAGATACAAAATCAGCACAACAAGTTGCAGAAATACACAAAAAGATGCAAATCACCTGAGGAACACACAAAATCACCAGAAAAAAAACGCAAAAAGACACAAAACATGCAAGAAAAGAAGAGAAAAGACACAAAATTACCACAAAATCACCACAAAAAATATAAAATCAGCACAATAAGATGCAAAAATACACAAAATAATCACAAAAAGATGCAAAAACACACAAAATCACCAGAAAAATATGTAAAATTACCACAAAAAAACATGCTAAAAGACACAAAACCTGCACAAAGGGATGTGAAAATATACAAAATAATCAGAAAAAGATGTAAAATGATCACAAAAAGATGCAACAAGACACAAAATGATCACAAAAAGATGCAACAAGACACAAAATGATCACAGTCGTCTCATTTAGGACCAAATGCAGCTCTAATATAACAGATGGATCTAATGTAATGTAGATTTATTCATGTTCAGACTATAAACGTTTGTCGTGGATTTAATTCTGATTTATTTCTCTGGAGCTGCGGAGCTGAAGTTGTTGTGAATCTGTTAGATCCAGACCTGCAGCAGCTTTGATTGTGAGTCCAGAATGTAAAATCCCGGAGCTCCTCCGTCAACCATCCGTCTCTCTGCTTCCTTATTGATCTGAAGTGTCACCTGGCCGGAGTCGCTTATGACGGAGACGCCGATCGCTCATCGGAGGCTCCATCCTTCACTCGCTGTTTACGTCCTCTGGTGTCGTCGGACAGCACAAGACGAAGGACGACGTCTCAGCGCCGCACTCACAGGACTTCTGTTGGTTTCAGCTCAGAAAACCAAGCACCAGAGGCTTCGCTGCTCACAGTGAGCACAAAAAGACACAACGCCACCACAAAAAGACACAAAGTCTCCACAGAAACGCAAAAAAAAAACACAGTGCCACCACAAAAATGACAGAGACAAAACAACCAGAAAGAGACACAAAATAATCATAAAAACATGAAAAATCATAACAAAGACTCACAATTGCCACAAAAAGGGCTGAAATGACCACAAACAACCCCAAAGAGACATAAAATCTCTGCAATAAAAGGCAAAAATATGCATACACTGACAAAAAATCACCACAAAAAGATGCAACAATACACAAAAAAAATCATAAGATGTAAAATCACCACAAAAAGGCTGAAATGACCATAAAACACCACTAAAGAAAGAAAAAATCACCCCGAAAAACAGAAACTCTCCACAAAAAATCCAAAAAGGCACAAGATCACTACAAGACACAAAATCTTAACAACAATATGCAAAAATACACAAAATACTCGCAAAAAGACATGAAATCGCCACAAAAAGGGCTGAAATTACTATAAAATAACACCAAAGAGACACAAAATCTCCACAAAAAATGCAAAAATACCAAAAATATTTACAGAAAGTCATCTTCCAGAGACAGCAGCTGAACCAGCAAAGCTCCATCATGAGATGAACAGATAGAATTATAAAATACTTTATGGAAATACCAAAACCGGACCTTCTAACAGAACTTTTCTTCTCCTCCACCTGGTTCTATCGCTACATCAGACGGTGCGTTCAGGGCCAGTGGGACATGTGTGTTTCCACTCGTCAGCGGTTTAGATTTCTTTATTAAACATAATATTCACTTCTTCTTCTTTTTCTTCTTCTTCCTGCTGCAGAGGATTGTGGGTAACGTGAACTCGGAGGCGGTGGTCCAGAGCAAGCTGAGCCATCCGGTCCGGACCCGGTTCCTTCGCTTCGTTCCCCTGGACTGGAACCCCAGCGGATGGATGGGCCTCAGGGTGGAGGTCTATGGATGTTCCTACAGTAAGTTCTAGAAGGTGGAGGTCTATGGATGTTCCTACAGTAAGTTCTAGAAGGTGGAGGTCTATGGATGTTCCTACAGTAAGTTCTAGAAGGTGGAGGTCTATGGATGCTCCTACAGTACACTGTAACAAATTGCTGTAAAAATACAGCATATTTTGTACAGTAATATACCGTTCTTTGTAAATACAGCCGAATACTGTAAATTCACGTGTTTTTAAGAACAAAATATTAACAGCAAGCTACTGTACAATCTTACAGCAGATTACAGTATTTTTCTGGTTTGGGTTGATTGGAGTGTGACTGTTGCTGCAGTCTGTTACTCGTCTCGGCAAATCTTCCTGCATATCACCACATTTAGCAAACAGCCAACACAAAGAAGTGACGAAATAGGTTTAAAATATTCTGTATCAGTGATTTTACTCATTACTGAGGGAAGATGTGGAGAAAAGGAAGAAGTGAGGACGACGATTTTCAGCCCTCAGACCTGCAGGGACCATCTGTAGCTGATCCATCCTGCTCCGGTTCACTGAACAAGGTAACTGTGATTATTAAAAAGTCAGCCTTACTTTTATTTCTGTCAGTCTATTTTATTTATGTTTTATTCTTTGACAGTAACATAAATATAGCCAGTTAGTTACTGATTGGTGTTAGCCACGAGTCGCTAGCATTAATGCTAACGTTTCCCACACTGTTAGCTAGCTAGCTAGCATGAATGCTAACGTTTCCCACACTGTTAGCTAGCAGCTAGCATGAATGCTAACGTTTCCCACACTGTTAGCTAGCAGCTAGCATACGCTCCTTTGGCTGCAGAGTGGACAAAACTTTGGGTCTTTCTTTTAAACCAGACCAGGAAAATGAATTTCTAAGCAACCAGATCCAGCTAGGTTAAGTTAGCTATCTCTGTCTTTCATGTAATTTTCCATTAAATATCCAATGTGATGCTCCACTGATCTGTTATCAGATCTCCACATGTACTTGTCTGCATTCGACCATTTAGGTAATTTCAAGTTTTATAAAGGTTGTAGGATGTGTCATGTTGCTTTTCTCTCCACTTAGGAAAAGTAAATTTAGGTGTTATGCAAACAGCTGCAAAAGTTAGATTTAAATGTGTATTGAACTAAATAGCTGTTATAAGTGGAAGCCTCTGTTTTGCTTAATAATTTGAGTTTCCTGTTTATTTTTGATTGTATGTTTTTTTTTTTTATGAATGTTACAGAGTTCCATATTATGTTCAAGGGATGTTTGCCTACCACACCTAATATATTCTTTCTTTGTCATTTCATTGTAGGCTCTTTCTTATTATTAACCCTGAGAGGGGAACAAAGACCAGCCAGGAGAAGGTGATGTTGCTCCAGTAAAGACATCTACTGTAAATCCACTAGCCTCCTTTATAAAAAGACTGATGGACTCTGAGTGGGACTTCATGTAAACCCACAGCTCCTCTCCACACAGGACCTCACTTTCACAAAGCAAAAGCCCAGTCTGCAACCAGATGTTCATGTTGTCATTTTAAGGTAACAAGTCTCAGTATTGTGTTGGGTTCAGTATAAAATACTTCAGTCCTGGTGTCTCAGTTTTGTAGTTCCAGGTTTGTTCCATGACTTGGTGTTTATTGAACATGATCATGAGTTATGAAAGACTGATTCTGAAGGCCTGAAATGTGATGTGCAATTTTTAAATAGATTGTTGACAACCTGTTAAACATCATTAGTTGTTTTTATAGATTGTATTTTACAAGACTTCAATTTCTTGAAATGTGTTAGCTGCTGAATGTGTTCAATGCAGTATTAAATAATTTAATTGATATATAGGAATCTTTTGTTACAGTTCAGGAAAAATGGAAACCAGTGTACCTGAACTAGAACATGCACAATGAGAACCTGTTCAGCATGAGGAAATGATTTTATGTTACTAAAATTTAATGGGTTAAATAAGTCAGTTTTTGAACTATGTGTGATACAGAGTTGGCTTTAATAAAAGCTTAATGTTGAAAAGTCATCTCTTGTCTGAGCCATTTCTATGCTATGCTATTTCCTGGGGCTTTCATTTTGAAAGCCCCAGGAAATAGCTCTCTAAACAGCATAATACCGTAATATTTTTTACAGTAATAAACTGTTGTTGTAGAATACGGTAGGATTACTGTAAAATAACAGTGCGCTGCTGGCAACTTTAGCTGCCAGCTCTTTACTGTAAATTTACAGGGAAATTTCTTAGAGTGTAAGTTCTATAAGGTGGAGGTCTATGGATGCTCCTACAGTTCTATAAGGTGGAGGTCTATGGATGTTCCTACAGTAAGTTCTACAAGGTGGAGGTCTATGGATGTTCCTACAGTAAGTTCTATAAGGTGGAGGTCTATGGATGCTCCTACAGTTCTATAAGGTGGAGGTCTATGGATGTTCCTACAGTAAGTTCTGTAAGGTGGAGGTCTATGGATGCTCCTACAGTTCTATAAGATGGAGGTCTATGGATGCTCCTACAGTTCTATAAGGTGGAGGTCTATGGATGTTCCTACAGTAAGTTCTGTAAGGTGGAGGTCTATGGATGCTCCTACAGTTCTATAAGATGGAGGTCTATGGATGTTCCTACAGTAAGTTCTATAAGATGGAGGTCTATGGATGCTCCTACAGTTCTATAAGGTTGAGGTCTATAGATGCTCCTGGATCTTGTTGTGGAGATTTTGTGTTGTTTTTTGTGGTAATTTCTCCATTTTATGGGGCAAATTTGAGTGTTTTGGGTGTAAGTTAGGCTTATTTTGTGTTGATTTTAGTATTTTTTGGATAATTTAGACTCTTTTTGTGGTAGTTTTTAATTTATTTTTCTTTTATGGTGATTTTGTGTCTTTGTGGAGATGTGTTGTTTTTGGTGGGAATTTCACTTTTTAGGAGTGAAATTTGTATCTTGTTTGGTCATTTTGTGCCTTTTGTTAGTGATTTTGCATATTTTGGGGTTGATTTTGTCTTTTCGGGTGATTTTGTTTCTCTTTGTTGCGATTTCTTGGGGGTTTGTGGAGGTTTTGGTCCTTTCTGTGGTTATTTTGTGTATTTTTGCATCTTTTTTGGAGGCCAATTTGCATCTTTCATGGTGATCTTGTGTTTCTTGTTGGTGATTTTGCATCTTATTGTGTTGATTTTTCTGTGTCGTTTTGTGGTAACTTCACATCTTTTGAGGTGATTTTGCATTTTTTTGGTGGCCATATTCAGTCTTTGTGGTAATTTTGCCTCTTTTCTGGTGATTTTGTTTCTTTTTGTGGAGATTTTATGTTGTCTTGAGATAATTTTGTGTGGAGGTCTGTTTTTTGTGGTAATTTCACCTGTTAAGGGGGCAATTTTGCATCTTTTCTATTCATTATGTGCCTTTTGTGGTGATTTTTAGTCTTTTTGGTAATTTAGCATCTTTTTGTGGTGGTTTGTGTTGTTTTTTGTGTTAATTTCACTTTCTTAGGAGGCAATTTGAGTGTTTTGGGGGTATTTTTTGCCTCTTTGTGGTGATTTTGAGTCTTTGGAGTAATTTAGGCTTTTTATGTGGAGATTTTATTTGTTTTTGTGGTGATTTTTTGTCTGCTTGTGGTGATTTCCAGCTTTTTTTAGTTATTGTAATTTAACTTTTTACCAGAACTCAGATGTGTTTCTCCTCCTAAATGTCATGGTTCTATCTGCTGGACTGATGAAGTTCTGAGGCTCAGAAATGATGGAAAAAGTCCATTAAATAGTGATGAATCTGGACCCACCTCTATGGAACTCTGGAAATATTCCCAGTATGAAGGTAGAACTCTGATCATTAAATAAAAGCACTGTAGATGAAGAACCAGGGATTTTCAGGGAGGAGAAACAACCTTAAATATGTCCATGTATATTAAATATGTTTCCACAGAGTCAGAATGTGTCCAAACATTTAAATCTGATGTAAAACTAACCCCTATGAGCTGAAAGCTAAACTGCAATCGTCTCAGGACACATGAGGATGGATCCATGAGGACCATGATGCACTGCAGCAGCGCTAACTTTAGCTGCTAGCTAATGTGATTTTCTAAGCGCTGAGATGAAGCTGCTGCTCCTCAGCTGTGATTAAAACACCTACAGAAGCATCCAGCTGCTGAACAGTAAACATGTTGTTTAGCTTCAGAAACAAGCTGCTGCTCTGAAGACTAAAACATGTTGAATAAAACTATAAATTATTACAGCTGCAGTCCTCTGTAGGTTTGTATAGATGGACACACAACAGTTATAAATGGTTATTTCAACGTTGTGGACAGGTTTGCAGATTACAGCTTCTACTTATGCAGGAATAGCAACACTAGGCTGCAGATTTTCTCTTCATTTTATTGGTATTTGATTATATTATGGCCTTCTTTGGTCATTTTGTGTCTCATTTTATTTCTTACTTTGTGCATCTTTGCAGGTTTTTGTATGTTGCACCTTTAGTTGTGCTCATTTTGTGTCTCTGTTTTTTCATTTTATGCCACATTTTGGTCTTTTTATGTCTCATTTTATGCATCTTTGCAGTTACTTGCATGTCATACCACCAGTTGTGGTCATCATTTTATTTCATTTTCGAGTCATTTTATGTCACGTTTTGTTCATTTTGTGTCTCTTTCAGTTCATTTTGTGTGTCATTTTATGAGTCTTTGCAGTTTTTTTGCATGTCATGCCATTAGTTGTGGTTATTTTGTGTCATTTTTGTCATTTTGCACCTTATTTTACATGTGTTATTAGTTATTTTCATATCATGTCATCAGTTGTGCATCATTTTGTTTCCTTTTCTGATCATTTTATGTCCCTGTTTGTTCACTTTGCATCACTTTCTGGTCATGTTGCTCCTTGCTTTCCACGTTTTTGTCATTTTTGCATGTCATGTTATTAGTTGTGTCATTTTGTGTCACTTTTTGTTCTGGTTGTGCAATTTTCTCTTCATTTTATTTCAGTATTTGGTTATATTGTATCCTTTTTTGGTCATTTTTTGTCTCATTTTATGTCTTATTTTATGCATCTTTGCAGGTTTTTGTATGTTGCGCTTTTAGTTATGCTCAATTTATGTCACATTTTGGTCACTTTGTGTCACTTTTTTGCTCATTTTATGTGTATTACTTTCATGATCTGGAACCTTTAAGTATGAGAAATGTGCAGAAATAAGGGAAATCCTTTATCCCAGCTGTATAAATATCACAACTACAGTATAACTCCTGAATAATTAAAGACATGCAGGAAGGTCTGACCTGATCTTTGCTGTTTTCTCCTTAAATCTGGTTTGTTTTGCTGCTTTGTGAAGCTCAGACAGTTTGAGAGCTTCTGATAAACCCGAGAAACTCGCTGCAATTAGCTGATATGTTGTGGTGAATTATATTACAGTATATATAATTTTTTTAATATATATATATATATATATATATATATATATATATATATATATATATATATATATATATATTTAGTTTGTCAGAGCAGAGATGTGAATAATTAAAGATGGCTGCGTTCCATCCAGCTTCATTATTATTATTATCAGCTCCACCTGAGTCCAGCTTTTCTCTGCAGCTCGTTGTTCATTCATTCTGCTACAGGAAACGCCGTCCAGATTGCTGCTGCATTGTGGGTCAGAATTTAAATGAATAAACCAACGTCTGCTTTTTCAGTTTCGGATTAGACAAACTTTGAGCCATTTTGTACAGCTGTAATTTTAAACAGGTTTTTAACACGTGATGCAAATTTTATACTCATTAAGGGCCAAATTACCAGCGTTTTTGGACAGGTTTTGCCTAATTTTGGACAGTTTGCATGTCTTTTTGGAATGTTTTGTCAGACTGGACACATTCTGAGTACTTTTGGACAACTATGGAGTGATTCTAGACATTTTTTAAAATTATGTTAAAGACATTTTTGTCACATTAAACACATTACCGGAAATATTGGAAATCTGGCCATACATGACTGTAAAATTGTCCACAATGATACATATAATGTGTAAAAGGCCCGTTCAAAATGACTTGAAATAAGTTGACAACAATAAAAAATGGCTCCAAGGTTGTCCAACATGAGAAAAACCCATCCAAACTGATCTGAAAACTGTCCAAAATGACTTAAAATTGGCCAGAATGACTCCAAATCTGTCCAATCCTGCAGCTTGCCTTTTTGTTTCCTCTCTCAGTTTCAGTTGTTTTTGTCAAAGATCCAACAGTTTTTAAAAACATTCAAGAAAAAAAAAAGCATTTATTGAGTAAAAGAGCAGCAGTAGAGGATTAATAATAGTAGCAGGAGTACTAGAAGATGCTGTTTTAGCTGTAATATGTAAAGAATACGTTTAGTTTTATCCATGAGAGCCACCAGACTGCAGACATTAGCCACCGTTAGCGGCTAACATCCCCCTCCTTCAGTAGTCGTCACCTCGTTTAACCTCATTTCAGTTTCTCAGCTCGACTGGACTCTGATTCTACGGTTCATCGGACCGAAGCTGAACAAGGAGGAGCAGCAGATCTGAGAACAGCAGCAGAGACTTTAACACTGAGCTGAGGGGAAACAAAGCATGAAGAGATGGAAATAACCCGAATCCATAAAATAAATAAAATCACACATTAAAATACTTTTCATACAGAACATTCTTTAGTTTTGGTGCAGCAGCCGACCCCTGAAGGACGTTTCTCCAGCTCAGAGTTGGAGATCAGTCAGTTTATAAACACAGGGAGAAGCAACGGTTTCAACGGGAGGGACTCACATGTGCTAACATGGATTAGCATCAGTGCTAATGTGGACAAGTGTTTGTTTACCTGTGTTTACACTAGATTGGTAACAAGTATGGAAACATGGACTAACATGTACTAAAACAACATGGACTGGCTTTGTCTAATGTGGCCTAATATTTGCTAGCATGTACTAATATTCCCTCATATGTGCTAGCATGTCTAAACATCTGCTGACATGCACCAAAATGTATGAGCATGCACTGACACGTGCTAACATTAGCTAATATGTACTAGCATGTACCAACATGTAACAGCATACACTAATGTTGACCAACATGGACTGATATGTACTTATATGTAGTAACATGTTCATACATGTACTAACATGTTCTATTAGCGCTAACATGCATTAGTATGTGCTAACATGCTTGTATGATGGGACACAGAGGATCTCACACACAGATAAATGTGTTTTCATTCCGTGATCCAGACGCTGTAACTAGAAAACCTCTTTAAACAGCAGAAAGTTGGTTTGCTTTATTAAATCTTTATTTATATTCAGAAAGTTTCTCCTCTAATATTTACAGCAAATTAAAGCAGACTTCATTTACTGAGTAACTCTGTTCATCTCATGCACGTATTTCTGATGCTAAGTGGTTTTTGTTTTTCTGAGCAATAAAGCTGCTTTAAATTCAGTTAATTTTCTGTTTTGTCTAAAGGAAAGCAGCTCTAATTTATAGCTGCAAGAACTCTTCTATCTGATCTGAGAGCTGCTCTGTCTCCTACAGAGTCCTACGTGGCCGACTTCGACGGCAGGAGCTCGCTGCTGTATCGATTCAACCAGAAGTCCATGTCGACGGTGAAGGACGTGATCTCTCTGAGGTTCAAGAGCCACCAGACGGAGGGAGTGCTGCTGCATGGAGAGGGCCAGAGAGGAGACTACATCACCCTGGAGCTGCACCGAGGACGCCTGGACCTCTACCTCAACCTGGGTGAGGCTCTTTGGAGGAGAAACATCTCCGTGATTGAGCTGTCAGTTCAGTTTCTGTCACAACAAACACAGAAGAACGGTTCAATCAGGAATAACTACTGTCAGAAACAAACTGAGCAGAGATAAATGATTTAACCCTCGAAACCCCCAAACCTACTGGATGGAGGCTTAAAGCTTCATTATCTCTCAGAAAACTGCCAGAATGACTCCATTTATCAGCCGGAAAACTGTTAAAACACAAAGAATCATCACATTTTTATCGCTATGCAGTTTAAAAACCTGATGGTTCATCAAAATCTCTTTATTCTGCATGACTTGTTTATAAATTCCCCCAAATACAGCAGATTATGTAAAAAACAAACCAAAAATTCTGAGCTCTAAGACTGAAAATCAAAGCTACTGGATGAATAAATAAAGTCAGCATGACTTAGAAACAGAGAACAGAGGAGGAAGTAGTTGGAGATCCATCCAGCATGGTGAAACATCTTCTAGTTGTTGGAGATCCATCCAGCATGGTGAAACATCTTCTAGTAGTTGGAGATCCATTCAGCATGGTGAAACATCTTCTAGTAGTTGGAGATCCATTCAGCATGGTGAAACATCTTCTAGTAGTTGGAGATCCATTCAGCATGGTGAAACATCTTCTAGTAGTTGGAGATCCATTCAGCATGGTGAAACATCTTCTAGTTGTTGGAGATCCATCCAGCATGGAGAAACATCTTCTAGTAGTTGGAGATCCATTCAGCATGGTGAAACATCTTCTAGTTGTTGGAGATCCATCCAGCATGGTGAAACATCTTCTAGTAGTTGGAGATCCATTCAGCATGGAGAAACATCTTCTAGTAGTTGGAGATCCATTCAGCATGGTGAAACGTCTAGTTGTTGGAGATCCATTCAGCATGGAGAAACATCTTCTAGTAGTTGGAGATCCATCCAGCATGGTGAAACATCTTTCTACAGATGATGAGCAGAGAAGAAAAGTCAATAAATCCAAAATGACACCCAAAAAAAGGTTTAAAATGACCCCTAAATTGACAAAATTATTCAGCGGCTTGTAGAAATTAATTGAAAATGGTCCAAAATCACTCAAATTTTTACCTCAAATTACTAAATTTTGATCAAAACAATTTGTAATATTTGCAAAATGACTGTTAACTTTTCCAAAATGGGTCATAGATTGAACAAAATAATGTAAATTCTGCCAAAAATTACAAAAAAATTGGTTCAAAACTATTTGTAATATGACTAAAATAAGACAACTTGACTAAAGTTTTGTCTACATTAAATAATTACTCAAAAATGATGCAAAATTTGTTCAAAATGACCACTGTATCTAAAAAAAAATATGCTCAAAATGACAAAATTCAAAAATGGCAAAAAATTACTTAACATTTGAAAAATTTGACAAAACTCTCTTCTCCAAAATGACTCATAAATTGCTCCAAAATACTAAAATGTAAAACTGTCCAAAATGACTCAAAAACTGCAAGAAAGGACTAAAATATTGCAAATAACTCAAATTTTGCCCAAAATGACAAAACTTTGTTCAAAACTATTTGTAATATCTCAAAATGGCTTTTTAACTTTACCAAAGTGACTCATAAACTGCTCAAAATGACAAAATTTTGTTTACAGTTAATAAAACTGCCCCAAATTACTCAAAAATGTTCCAACATGACTCAAAATTTGACCAAAATGACTTTTAACTTCTCAAAATGACTCGTAAATTGAAAAACTGAAAAAATATTCAAAATTTGCCTAATTTGACAAAAGACTTCTCTACAAAGAATCATAAATTGACCAAAATGACAAACTTTTGTTCAAATCTATTTGCAATATCTGCAAAATGACTCACAGCTTCTCCAAAATGACTCAGAAATTGCTCAAAATTACTCAAAAAATTTTCATACATGACTCAAAATTTGTCCAAAATGACCACTGTTTCTAAAAAAAAAAAAAAAAAAAAAAAAAGGGCCCAAAATGGGAAAGAAAATTTCAAAATTACTCAAAATTTGTCCATATTGACAAAACTCTTTTGAATCTGGCATAAATTAATTGAATCTTCTCTAAAATGACTCAAATTTTGTTAAAACATTAGTTAAAAAAACTGACCAAAATGACTAAAAAACTGCCCAAAAAAAACACTCAAAATTTGTCCAAAATGACCACTGCATCCCAAAAAAACTGCCCAAAATGACAAAATTTTCTAGAAAACTATTGAGAACTTTTCCCAAAATGACTTATAAATTGCCCAAAATGATTAAAAAATTTTCCAACAAGACTCAAAATTTGGACAAAACGACCACTGTATCTCAAAAAACTGCCCAAAATGACAACATTTTTGGGAACACTACTTCGAACTTTTTCCAAAATAACTCAAATTGCCCAAAGCAACTAAAATTTTGTCTGTAGATAATACAACTGCCCAAAATTACTCAAAAAGTTTCCAACATGACTCATAAAATTGCCCAAAATGACAAAATTCAAAAATGGAAAAAACACCTTAAAATTTGCCTAATATGACACCATTTTTTTTCTCTAAGATGACTCAAATTTTGATCAAAATGACAAAATTTTGTTTAAAACTATTTGTAATATCTGCAAAATTATTCTGAGCTTCTCCAAAATGGCTCAGATTTTGTCTTTAATTAATAAAATTGACCAAAATGACTTAAAATTGGTCCAAAGTCACCACTGCATCCCAAAAAATTGGCCAAGATGACAAAATTTTCTATAAAACTATTTAGAACTTCCCCAGAATGACTCATAAACTGCCCAAAATGACTACAATTGTGTCTAAAAATACTCAAAAATGTATCTAAAATGACCACTTTATCTGAACAAAATGGTTCAAACTGACAAAATTCCAAAACTTTTTTCTCATAAACTGCTCAAAATGACTAAAATGACTAATGACTACATTTTTTTCCACACTTCATAAAATTGCCCAAAAGGACTAAAAATTTGCCAAATTGGTGCAAAATCACTCAAATTTTGCCCAAAATGACAATATTTAGTTGAAAAATGTGTAACATCTGCAAAATGAATCTTAACTTCTCTAAAATGACTCAGAAATTGCCCAAAATTACAAAAATTTTGTGAAACGTAAACAAAGTACCCAAAGTAACTCATAATTGTTCATATTTTTTTATGATTCATGACATTTTAACATTTCATTTCTGAACCCTGATATCTTAAAAAAAAAAAAAATGCCCAAAATTACAAAATTCCAAAACAGGAAAAAAATACTCAAAATTTGCCTAATTTGACGAAACTGTCTTCTCTACAAAGACTCATAAATTGACCAAAATGAAAAAAATTAGTTTAAAACTGTTTGTAATATATCCACAATGACTCATAAGTTGTCCAAAATGTGTTTATTTATTCTTTCTTTTACCAGCTAAGATCCGTTGAGAACAATTTCTCATTTACAAATGACTCAAAAAATTTTCCAACAGGACTCAAAATTTGTCCAGAATGACCACTGTTTCTTTTTTAAAAAATGGCCCAAAATGACAAAATTCCAAAATGGAAAAAAAAAAAAAATCAAAATTACTCAAAATTTGTCTATATTGACAAAAATTTTTGGAATCTGGCATCAATTCATTGAAACTTCTCTAAAATGGCTCAAATTTTGTTTAAAAAAAAAGTTTAAAAAACTGACCAAAATGACAAAAAAATGCCCAAAAAGGACTAAAAATTTGTCCAAAATGACCACTGCATCCCACAAAACTGCCCATAATGGCAAAATTTTCTAGAAAACTGTTGAGAACTTTTTCCAAAATAATTCATGAACTACTCAAAGCGGCTAAAATTTGGTCTACGGTTAATAAAGGTGCCCAAAATGACTCGAAATGTTTCATATTTTGTATGATTTCTGGTGTTCTAATGTTTAATTGTTGAGCCCAGTGAGTAAAAATGTGACAGAAACTGTTGATTGGAGACTTGATTATTATTAAAACAACTAGTTTCTGTTCTGGAGTCATGTGACTGAATGGATGGATCTTATTGGTTCCACACCTGTCCAGGTTCTCCTCACCTTGAAACTTCCTGGTTTTTATTCCATTAAGTCTCCTCACTGTGGTCTTTCTTTTACTTCCGGTTCTTCCAGACGACAGCAGTGTTTTTCATTCCGTTTCTCTCCTTATCGTGGTATTTTCTGTGTTTTTTATTCCGTTTCTCTCCTTAAAGTTTAATTTAAGGGTTTATGAAGTTATTGTATTGTATTATCGTGGTATTATCGTGATATTTCCAGTTCTTCCAGATGACAGCCGGGTCTTTTTTACTCCGTCAGTCTCTTCATCGTGGTATTTTCTGTGTTTTTTACTCCGTCAGTCTCTTCATCGTGGTATTTTCTGTGTTTTTTACTCCGTCAGTCTCTTCATCGTGGTATTTTCTGTGTTTTTTACTCCGTCAGTCTCTTCATCGTGGTATTTTCTGTGTTTTTTACTCCGTCAGTCTCTTCATCGCGGTCTTTCTTTTACTTCCGGTTCTTCCAGACGACGGCCGGGTGAGGCTGGGCAGCCGGCGGGTGGCCGTCACCGTGGGCAGCCTCCTGGACGACCAGCACTGGCACTCGGTCCACATGGAGCGCTTCAACCGGCAGGTCAACCTGACGGTGGACGCCCAGACCAGCAGCTTCCAGACCCGGGGGGACGGACACTCGCTGGACGTGGACTACGAGGTGAGACGTCTTCGTTTTAAAAACAGAGAAACGTTCCAGTCCAGCCTCTCTATGAACCTGTTTCTCAGCCTCCACTCCTGGTCGTCCGTCTGAACTGATTCTACCGTCTCTGTCCTCATGAACACGACGTCCAGCAGCGCCTGCAGGGACTTTATGCACATTTACATCGTTGGGAGAAAAAAAACAGCAAATCCGGAGGCAAAGTGTCAGAAAAAATAGAGAGAAACCAGAGGAATGGTTGACCTCGAAAAACTGTAGAAGCAGTAAAATGACAACACAGATCTGTAAATTAATGATGTTTTTATGTGATTTAAACAACAAGAACTGCAGTTAAACCCTGAAAGTTTACCGTCATCAGAGAGGGAACCAGTGTTCTGCTGTTTGGGTTCCGTTTTCTCATATCGCTGTTTTATTCATTTGGAATGTATAAAAAAAAAAAAAAAAAAAAAAAAAAAAAACAGGTAATCTGGTAGCAAAGATTTCAGAAAAAATACGTAAATAAAAATTAAAAAATTGTAAAAGCAGTAAAATGACAACAAAAATGTGAAAAAATTATGTTTTTTTTAGCCAATATAAACCAAAAATTCTTGTAGAAAATGCAAAAACAAAAAGAAAAAGTTGAATTAGTCACGAGTTTGTGACACAAAAATAATTCTGAATATTTTGAAAAAATGAATGGAAACAGCTTAATTTTCCAAGAATGTCTGAAATGCCTGTAAAAAATCTCCTAAAAATGAGTGGAAACTTTTTTTTTCTTGTTATTTGTGCAGTTTGGGGCTGCTCCATTGATTAACGGTTCATACGAACTTCTTGAAACTCGGCTGCTTTATAGATCTGTTGTTCTGCTGCTGGATGGAGGGTTGGAGCATCAATAACTGAAGCATCTTCTACCGTCTTCTATCAGAATCTGCATCATCGGCCTCACATGCAAACGTTTGATTTCTCTTCTGTGGCTGTGGGAGTTTGAAATAAAGTCCAAATTGAAGGACCTTCAGAGGCTCCAGAGAGACTTTAGAAACATCAGCGGGTCAGAGTGGAGAAACCGAAGCCGGAACTGATATTTTGGACCCAATCAGCCTCCAGACAGTGAGTCAGGGAACTAAGAATGCACCAGAACACAACAAACAGCAGCTTCCCTGTTATTCAGGCTGCATTTATCTGTTCATAGAGCCCACAGATGGTTCTGGTTCTGTTCTAATAACTGACTAAGAACCGAGTCCTGCAGCTAAAACCAAGGAAAACTGGAATTATGAGCTGTTTGTTTTATCTTTAATCTGCTTCCATGATCTCAAAGTGGACTAAAAAAATCCCCCAACATGACAAACTTTGTCCAAACGACTCGATAATTTCCAAAAGTAAAAACCATTTGTCCAAAACTATCAAGAACCAAGATGAAATGAAGTGAAAATTGTCCAAAAAGTCAAAAATATGTCAATAATCACTCTCAACTTCTCCAAAATGACTCAAATATTGGACAAAAAGGACAAAACTTTTAAAGTAATTTAAAATAATTCAGAATGACTTACAAGTCCTTCAAAATAACTTCTAAGTTGGCCAAGATGACAATCTGTCTAAAATTACACAGTATTTGTCTAAAATGTAAAATGTTGCCCAAAACTAAGAGGAAAATGGCCAAAATGAATTGAAACTTGAACAAAATAACCCCCAAAATTGCCCAAAATGACAAAAATGTTGTCCAAAACTATCCAGAAACTGGCTGAAAAGAATTGGAAGTTGTCCAAAAAGTCAAAAATATGTCCATAATCACTCTAAACTACAAAAAACTCAAATATTAGACAAAAATGACAGAACTTTGTTCCAAACTATTCAGAAGTTCTGTGAAACGACTTGAATCTCTTCCAAAATGACTGAGATTTGGTCTGAAGTAAATACAACTATCCAAAATGACTCAAATCTTGTACAAAATAACGTAGAAATTCCCCCAAATTACAAAATTTTGTTCAGAACTATTTGAAACTTTTGCAGAAGGACTCAAAACTTCTCTGAAATTCATCAAAAATTGTTCAAATTATGTCTGAAGTGGAAAAACAATGCCCAAAATAATTTGAAACTTCTCCAAAATTACTCAATTATTGTACAAAATAACTAAAAAAAAAACCCAAATCACAAAATTTTGTCCATAACTATTCAGAACATTTGCAAAAGGACTTGAAACGTCTCCAAAATGCTTCAGAAATTATAAAAATATTGTCTAAAGTGAACAAACTGTCCAAAATGACTCCTTTTTATGATGTTTGTCATTCTGTGTCATACTTCACAGAGTGACTCAATAATTTCCTGAAATGACAAAATTTTGTCCAAAATGACTCAATAATTGCTTAAAATGCCAAAATTTCATCTAAAATGGCTGATTAATTGCCCAAAAAGAAAAACTTTTGTCCAGAATTACTCAATAATTGCTTAAAAGCACAAGAGTTTGTCCAAAATTACTCAATAACTGTCTGAAATTACAAAATTTTGTCTGAAATGACTTAATAATTGGTTAAAATCACAAAATTTTGTCTAAAATGACTCAATATTTGACAAAAATGACAAAATTTGTCCAAAATTACTCAATAATTGTCTGAAATTACAAAATTGTGTCTAAAGTGACTCAATAATTGCCTAAAACAACAGCATTTTGTCTAAAATGACAAAATAATTGCTTAAAATCACAAGTTTGTCCAAAATCACTCAATAATTGACAAAAATGACAAAATTTTGTCCAAAATCAGACAGAATTGTCCAAAATTATTCAGAAATTGGCCACGATATCTCCAAAAATGACCCAGCATGACGATGATGAACAACAGCAGCCTCATAATACAGAGTCGGTGAATTAAAGAACCTCTGAGCTGAAACTAAACCAGATTCCTGCACCAACAAACAGCTTCCTGTTCTTCACGGCTTCCTTTATCTGGCTCTGGAACCAGGAGCTGCTTCTGGTTCTGGTTCTGGACTAATCACTGATGGAGGACTTAAGCCTTGAAAGCTGGAATTATTTGCTATTTGTGTTTTTATCTTTAATCCTCCTCCGCCGTCCCAAACATATTCAGATCATTTCTGAACAAAAGGATTATATAATATTCCCTCAGCACCGTCACATTTCTGCTTAATTCAGGAACTGGAAGGATCAGTTTCCTCTGAAGCCAAGAACAGAGGAGTTAGCTTAGCCGCTGTGTTTAGCATTACGTCCTTCATCCTCCATTAATGCAGAATGACGCTTTATTTTACACGCTTCGGGTTTTACACTGCAAAAAATAACAAAAAATACAACTTCTAATAAAATTATGTTGAAACAACAAACTATACTGAGTTAGTAGAATTAGCCTTTGTGTTTAATCAGAAATATTTTATAATTATTATTTTTGTATTACCATTTCTTTTAACTAGTTTTTCTACATTATTTAGGATATTTTTATGTTATATATTAACCCTCCTGTTGTCCTCATTTATGGGCAGCAAAAAGTACTGTACCTTCATCTGAAAAAAACTCAGAAATTGTCCACGATGTGTCAGAAAATGAGAAAACACTGACCATCACTGTTGATCAGATCACAACTGTTGCTTTAGTGGAAGTTATTTATAAAAGACTTTAAAATATCCTTTAATAATATTAGTTGAGCCTCTAACACACATTTTAGCGTCTGAAATTATCCAGAGACGTTTAGTTGGTAGAAATCCTAAACTCAAAGTGAAGAATAGTGAAGTTGTCAAGGCAGTTTCATTCATTTTGTACCAAATTTAACTTTAAATTACTCATAATATTAAGCTGATGCAACGCTATTATGTCAAAATAAGTTTAGCACCTTTTAAAGGCTGATCAAATCGGGAAATTAGAATCTTTATCTTGTAATTATGCTTCTAATTAGGAAGTGGAAACAGGTTGTTCAGCTTCCGTTGTGTGACTGGAGGTGATAAAATATTCCAGAGTGAAACCAACACTTGTCATTTCCAGCCTTAAATCAGCTGCTTTGTGTGAATCTCCTGCTGCTGAATCTTATTGTTTAGCTCCACATATGCAGGACAGAACGCTGAATGGAGTCTTTTGGTTTGCATTGAAACGTGGACTCCAGGATCCGCCAGCTGATGCTACACAAACATGTGGTTGGCGGTGAGCTGAGGTGTTAATCTGTCACCGTGGAGGCCTCTGGTCCTCTGGGAGGCTCTCAGGATAGATTCTGGAAGCCAGCTGCAGGGATTTGCTTCCATTGAAGAGCATTAGCGATGCTGGGCGATAAGGCCAGAGCTCCACATCATCCCGCAGGTCGAGGAGCTCAACGCTAAGAATGGATGATGCTTATTAAACCGGGGGCATCCTCACGCTGAAAAAAGGAAAAAGAAAAGGTTTCAACCAGACTGCTGCTGTTTCTGGAAGCAAAGACGACACGTAGAAAAGTACAGCAGCTTTTATTGCTCTTCAATGTTGAAATATAGTCAATTTGATTCAGCTGGAAGGTCCAGTCTCTGCTGGATCAGAACTCCTGGATAGAACTACACCATGAAGACTAAAGAACCAAGAAACTCTGAGGAAAGGTTGTTGAAAAGCATCAGCCAGGACATGTCATCAACAGAAGACATGTGGAGACTCTGAAGACACCTGGAAGAAGGTTCTTTGGTCTGAGGAGACCAGGATGGAGCTTTATGTCCATCAGACTAGATGATATGTTTGATGGACACCAAACACTGAATGTCATCACAAACACACCATCAACACTGTGTAGCATGGTGGTGGCAGCATCATGATGTGAAGCATGGTGGTGACAGCATCATGATGTGAAGCATGGTGGTGGCAGCATCATGATGTGAAGCATGGTGGTGGCAGCATCATGATATGAAGCATGGTGGTGGCAGCATCATGATGTGAAGCACGGTGGTGGCAGCATCATGATGTGAAGCATGGTGGTGGCAGCATCATGATGTGAAGCACGGTGGTGGCAGCATCATAATGTGAAGCATGGTGGTGGCAGCATCATGATATGAAGCATGGTGGTGGCAGCATCATGATGTGAAGCATGGTGGTGGCAGCATCATGATGTGAAGCATGGTGGTGGCATCATCATGATGTGAAGCATGGTGGTGGCAGCATCATGATATGAAGCATGGTGGTGGCAGCATCATGATGTGAAGCATGGTGGTGGCAGCATCATGATGTGAAGCATGGTGGTGGCAGCATCATGATGTGAAGCATGGTGGTGGCAGCATCATGATATGAAGCATGGTGGTGGCAGCATCATGATGTGAAGCACGGTGGTGGCAGCATCATGATGTGAAGCATGGTGGTGGCATCATCATGATATGAAGCATGGTGGTGGCAGCATCATGATGTGAAGCATGATGGTGGCAGCATCATGATGTGAAGCATGGTGGTGGCAGCATCATGATGTTCCTCAGCAGCAGGTCCTGGAAGTCTGGAAGGTTGAGGATAAAATGAAAGCAGCAAAGTTTAGAGAAATCTTTAACATTTTGAAATAATTGACGCTTGTTTGTAGAAATCTGTTTTCTCTTTGTCACTAAAGACTCCTTGAAGGTTCATTTGGTTAAACATCTTCTTTCTTTGTTTCTCCAGCTGAGTTTCGGAGGCATCCCTCTTCCTGGGAAACCTGGAACGTTCCTGAGGAGGAACTTCCACGGCTGCATGGAGAACCTCTACTACAACGGCATCAACGTGGTGGACCTGGCCAAGAGGAGGAAGCCTCAGATCCACAGCGTGGTGAGTTCATGACCCATCAGGTTCCTCCTGGATCCTGAACACCAGACCTGCCTTTAGAAGTCCTGTTAGATGGATGAGTCCAGATGTTCCTGCAGATAAGACGTTAGCGTTCTACAGAAACACCCTCTGGACTCTAGGATGGTTTTATTTATTGATTTTTTTGTTCCTGGTACATTTTTTCTTCTCTGTGACTCATTTTTCACTGAAATCTAAACATCTGGACATCTGTGGAAACAGAACAACCACGAATAGGAGTACAGGAAACTCAGAAAAATGTTCTTTTTTCAGTGGAACTCAGAACGTCATAAGGAGGAAAACGTTTGAGTCATTTTGGAGAAATTCTGACTAGTTTTGAATATAGTTTTGTCGATTTAGGTCATTTTAGAGGTATTTTGTACAATATTTGAGTCATTTTGGAGAAGTTTCAAGTCATTTTTCAGAAGTTCAGAAAAGATTTGGAGAGAATTTTGTCTATTTAGGCAATTTTTGTGGTATTTTGTATCATATTTAAGTGATTTTGTACAGTTTTGTTCACTTTCAACACAATTTGAGACATTTTGGAGAATTTTCAATCCAGTTCGGGCCAGTTTCTAAGTAGTTTTGGACAGAATTTTGTCATTTATGGCAATTTTAGACGTATTTTGTACAATATTTGAGTCATTTTGGAGGATTTTCAAGTCATTTTTCAGAAGTTCAGAAAAGATTTGGATAGAATTTTGTCTGTTTAGGCAATTTTTGAGGTATTTTTTAACATCCAAGTCATTTTGCACAGATTTGTTCTCTTAGACAAAATTTCAGTCATTTTGGACAAATTTCAAGTTATGTTGCAGCAGTTCAGGGTAGTTTTGTGTAGAAAAAGTTTTTTGAAAAAGTAGTTTTTGTGTTTTGGGCAGAATTTTGGTATTTTTATGATATTTGAGTCATTTTGCACAGTTTCATTTCATTTCAGCCAGTTTCCAAGTAGTTTTGGATAGAATTTTGTAAATTTTGGTAATTTAAGAGATATTTTGTGCCATATTTGAGTCATTTTGGAGAATTTTTGAGTCGTTTTGCAGAAATTCAGACTAGCTTTGAAAAAATGTTGTCATTTTAGGCAATTTTAGAGATATTTTTCAGAATATTTGAGTCATTATGGAGAATTTTCAATCCAGTTCAGCCAGTTTCCAAGTAGTTTTGGACAGAATGTTGTCATTTAAGACAATTTTAGAGGTATTTTGTGGCACATTTGAGTCATTTTGGAGAATTTTTGAGTCATTTTGCAGAAGTTCAGAAAAGATTTGGACAGAATTTATGTATTTAGGCAATTTTTGAAGTATTTTGTATCATATGCAAGTCACTTTGCACAGATTTGTTCACTTTAGACAAAAATTTTAATCATTTTGGAGAATTCCTTCACATTTTGCAGAAGTTCAGAGTAGGTTTTAACAAAGTTTTGTCATTTAAAAAAAAAAAAAATGATGCATGAACGAAGTATAATGAATTTATAATACGCCCAAGAGGATTGTTTTTACAGTTTCTGCTGTTATTTGGAGATTTTTTTTTAAAAAGGAAACATAACTTTTGGTGATCAGAGATACAAACATCAAGAAAATGAATTTATTTTTCTATAAGAGACCCTGAATTTGCATTCTTTACCATTTTGTTGACGTTTTATTTTTCTTACTCACCTGTGGTTAATCAATATATCGACATCTGAAGCTTCTCCAGGTCTCCAGACTCCAACAGGGAGGATTTACGACCTGTAAAAGCTCAGAAATGTAAAAAAGAAAAGCTGTAATTCTGCCTCAGAGTGTCTCTAACCTGATGTAGTGATACTGAGACGTGGAGGAGGAAGAAGAGGCGAGTGGGCAGCAGCAGGAAGTGGGCGAAGCGAGCCTTTAATTTGGTGATCATGGATTGGAAGAGATTCTACGGCGCTGCAGCTCAGACAGCCACAGATTAGCCTGAAAGCTAAATAGATCTATGTATTATAGATCTGCTGGGTGACAGGAGATGAGCTGAGGATGTTAGCGCTGTGCTGCAGCTCACCTTTAAATCACCAAAGATCACTGCATTTATTCATTTAATCAGGAGTCACTCACAAAATGTTTACACTTAGTTATATCTAGAGCATGCTAAATGCTAACACCAGCATGCTAACAATGAGATGTTAATTAGATGGTAAATATAGATGTTAAATATGCTAATTTTGCATATTTTTGTGGTAATTTTGCATATTTGTAGTAATTTCACCTCTTTCAGTGGTGACTTAGTGTCTTTTTTTAGTAATTTTTCACCTTTTTGTGGTGATTTTGTATCTTTTTGTGGTGATTTTGTGTCTGTAGTAATTTCACCTCTTTCAATGGGGAGTTTGTGTCTTTTTGTAGTAATTTTTCATCTTTTTGTGGTGACTGTATCTTTTTGTGGTGATTTTGTGTCTTTTTCTAGTAGTTTTGTGTCTTTTGTGATAATTTTTGCCTTTTGTAGATGCTTTTGCATCTTTTTTGTGGTGACTTGGAGTCTTTTTGTGGTAATGTCACCTCTTTCAATGGTGGCTTTGTGCCTTTTTCTAGTAGTTTTGCATCCTTTTGTGGTGATTTTGTGTCTTTTTGTGGTGATTTTGTGTGGTTTTTATGGATATATATTTGAGAAAAAGACTAAAAATGCCGAAAGTTCGGAAATCGCTGTGCATTTTCTTTCTAAATCCGTCAGCAAGTTTTGAAATGTAGAGGATTAATCCAATTTAGATTATTATAAAAATTCCCCCATACATTTTAAATAACAGAGAAAATTAGATAAAGAGACCAAAAACATTTCGTCTCTGAGGCTGTAAACGTGTTTATTTCTCCTGTAAAATGAGATATTTTATTATTGAGATCTATGAGGGACTGAGGTGCTTTTGGCGCCTCTACTGGACGTTTGAGGAACTGCAGGTGCTCATATTGATCATCACGTTCCTTTAGTGTTCTGTCACAGCAACGTTTCTAATCAGAGCTGCTGCTGATGGGAGCAGATGGGACGTTGACCTGCTGGATGAAAAGCCTCGTTTTCTCTCTGATTAGTCAGATTTAAGTGGAAACAATCCTTCCCTCCGTGCTGGAGAGCCATTGGACGGCTGGCCAGCGTTGAGAGGCCGATGGGCGCTGATGGAATTTCAATGGGCCAATCTCCCCGAGCGAAGCTGATGGCAGGACTCACATGGAGAGGAGCTGTGATTGCTGTGTGCTGCCCTGCAGGATGATAGCAGTCTGACCTCAGAATGAAACTGAAACCCAAACCTGGATTGTTTTCATCCAGGAGCTGCTGCTGCTGCTGCTGCTGCTGCTGCTGCTGCAGTCCTGCTGCAATCTGCACAAAAAAAAAACATGTTCAGTGTTGATTTTATTCAGCAATATTCCTTTAAACATCCATAGAATAACTACATTATCCTCCTCACAATCAGCTCATCTTTTATCGACAAGAACAGTTGGGTTCTGTTAAACACTGACACCAGATCACCACAAACAGATGCAAAATTACCACAAAAAGACACAAAATTACCAAAAAAATGACAAAAATAACCACAAAAAGGGCCAAAACTATCACAAAAAACAAAAAAATAACCTCACAAAGACACAAAATTACCACAAAAAGACACAAAATTACCAAAAAATGACAAAAATAACCACAAAAAGGGTCACAACTATCGCAAAAAAACAAAAAAATAACCTCACAAAGACACAAAATTACCAAAAAAATGACAAAAATAACCACAAAAAGGGCCAAAACATCACAAAAAACTAAAAATAACCACACAAAGACACAAAATTACCACAAAAGACGCAAAAGTACCAAAAAACTGACAAAAATAACCACATAAAGGGCCAAAACTATCACAAAAAGACAGAAAGTCACCATGAAAAACACAAAATCACTACAGAAAGTGCCACAAAAGATGCAAAATCACCTCAACCAGATGCAAAATTACTACAAAATAAACACAAAAAGACACAAAATATCCATAAAAAGACACAAAGTCACCACTGAAAGAGAGGAGATGACCAAAAAGACCCACAATCACCACAAAAATATGAAACATTAACACAAAAAGACACAGAATTACACAAGGAGACGCAGTCACCACTGAAAGAGGCGAGATTACCAAAAAGACACAAAACAACCACAAAATGACACAGAATAACCATAAAAAGACACAAAAAACCCATAAAAAGACTTAAAAGCGCCTCATAAAGACAGAAAATCTTTCTAAAAAGGGCCAAAATGACCATAAAGACACAAAATCACCACAAAAAGATGCTAATTTATCAGAAACACTGAAAACTGCCACAAGAAGAGGCTAAATGTTTCCAAATTGGGGCCAAAAACAGCAAATAAGGATCCAAAGTGCCAGAAGGCTTGTTGTTGGTTGTAGCCTCCATCCAGGTGCTACAATCTACAGACGGAATCTGTTTCTGTTCATCTGAACCTTAAACCTGCTTCATCCAGGAGCTGCTACAAACGCTATGGGACTTTTGTATCTTTCTGTGGTCATTTTGCATCTTTTGTGGGGATTTTGCGTCTTTGTAGTAATTTAGCCTCTTTCAGTGATGACTTTGTGTCTCTTTGTGGTGATTTTGTGTGTCTTTGTGTCTCTTTGTTGTGATTACTGTGGTGATTTAGCATCTTTTGGTGCTTATTTTTGTCTGTTGTGTCTTTTTGTGGTGATTTTGTGTCTTTTTCTGATAATTTTGCAATCTTTTGTGGTAATTTTTGTGATGATTTTGTGTCTTTGTAGTAATTTGGCCTCTTTCAGTGGTAACTTTGTGTCTTTTTCTAGTAGTTTTTCACCTTTTGTGGTAATTTTGAGTTTTTTTGTGGTGATTTTGCGTGTTTTTGTGGTGATTTTGTGTGTCTTTGTGCGTTTACAGCTCTATCTGTGGTACTCCTGTGTGTTTTTGTGTTTTTGTGGTGACTTTGTGTGTTTTTGTTATGATTTTGTGTGTTTTTGTGGTGATTTTGCATGTCTTTGTGCGTTTACAGCTCTATCTGTGGTAATCCTGTGTGTTTTTGTGTGTTTTTGTGGTGATTTTGCCTGTTTTTGTGGTGGTTTTGTGCGTTTACAGCTCTGTCTGTGGAAATCCTGTGTGTTTTTGTGGTGATTTTGCGTGTCTTTGTGTGTTTACAGCTCTATCTGTGGTACTCCTGTGTGTTTTTGTTATGATTTTGCATGTTTTTGTGGTGTTTTTGCATGTCTTTGTGCGTTTACAGCTCTATCTGTGGTAATCCTGTGTGTTTTTGTGGTGTTTTTGCGTGTCTTTGTGCGTTTACAGCTCTATATGTGGTAATCCTGTGTGTTTTTGTGGTGTTTTTGCATGTCTTTGTGCGTTTATAGCTCTATCTGTGGTAATCCTGTGTGTTTTTGTGGTGTTTTTGCGTGTTTTTGTGCGTTTACAGCTCTATCTGTGGTAATCCTGTGTGTTTTTGTGGTGTTTTTGTGCGTTTACAGCTCTATCTGTGGTAATCCTGTGTGTTTTTGTGGTGTTTTTGCGTGTTTTTGTGCGTTTACAGCTCTATCTGTGGTAATCCTGTGTGTTTTTGTGGTGGTTTTGTGCGTTTACAGCTCTATCTGTGGTAATCCTGTGTGTTTTTGTGGTGATTTTGCGTGTCTTTGTGCATTTACAGCTCTATCTGTGGTAATCCTGTGTGTTTTTGTTATGATTTTGCATGTTTTTGTGGTGTTTTTGCATGTCTTTGTGCGTTTACAGCTCTATCTGTGGTAATCCTGTGTGTTTTTGTGGTGTTTTTGCGTGTTTTTGTGCGTTTACAGCTCTATCTGTGGTAATCCTGTGTGTTTTTGTGGTGTTTTTGTGCGTTTACAGCTCTATCTGTGGTAATCCTGTGTGTTTTTGTGGTGGTTTTGTGCGTTTACAGCTCTATCTGTGGTAATCCTGTGTGTTTTTGTGGTGGTTTTGTGCGTTTACAGCTCTATCTGTGGTAATCCTGTGTGTTTTTGTGGTGTTTTTGCGTGTCTTTGTGCATTTACAGCTCTATCTGTGGTAATCCTGTGTGTTTTTGTGGTGGTTTTGTGCGTTTACAGCTCTATCTGTGGTAATCCTGTGTGTTTTTGTGGTGTTTTTGCGTGTCTTTGTGCGTTTACAGCTCTATCTGTGGTAATCCTGTGTGTTTTTGTGGTGTTTTTGCGTGTCTTTGTGCGTTTACAGCTCTATCTATGGTAATCCTGTGTGTTTTTGTGATGGTTTTGTGCGTTTACAGCTCTATCTGTGGTAATCCTGTGTGTTTTTGTGGTGTTTTTGTGCGTTTACAGCTCTATCTGTGGTAATCCTGTGTGTTTTTGTGGTGTTTTTGTGCGTTTACAGCTCTATCTATGGTAATCCTGTGTGCTTTTGTGGTGGTTTTGTGCGTTTATAGCTCTATCTGTGGTAATCCTGTGTGTTTTTGTGGTGGTTTTGTGCGTTTACAGCTCTATCTGTGGTAATCCTGTGTGTTTTTGTGGTGTTTTTGCGTGTCTTTGTGCGTTTACAGCTGTGGTAATCCTGTGTGTTTCGAGGTTCTCCACAGCGCTGCCTCCTTCCTCCGTCTTTATTAATTCTCATGAAGTCTGCTGCTGACAAACACGTTCCGTTTTATTAACATGTCGGGTCGAGGTCACTCTCGGCTTTTTTCCTCCCATCTGTTCACTTTTGTGTGCGTCGTGGTGACATTTGTGCGGCGGTGGATTTAAACGTGGTGTCTTGTCGTCCTCCAGGGCAACGTGACCTTCTCGTGTTCGCAGCCCCAGCTGGTGTCCTGCACCTTCCTGAGCTCCAGCAGCAGCTTCCTGTCGCTGCCGCCGCCGCCGCCGGCCTCGGGGGGTTTCTCTGCTCGATTCCAGCTGCGGACGTGGAACCCGGACGGACTGCTGCTGTCCCTGCAGCTCCACCCCGGTCCTCAGACGCTGGAGCTGCAGGTCAGCGGGGGACGGCTGCTGCTGGGCCTCCACGGATCCGGACGGCACAGATCTGAGGCCACCACAGGTGAGTCTGAGAGGGAGCGGCCAATCAGAGCAGAGCGGATCACCTGTAGAGCAGCGGATCACCTGTAGAGCAGCAGATCACATGTAGAGTAGCGGATCACCTGTAGAGTAGCGGATCACCTGTAGAGCAGCGGATCACATGTAGAGCAGCGGATCACATGTAGAGCAGCGGATCACCTGTAGAGCAGCAGCTCACCCGTAGAGCATCGGATCACCTGTAGAGCAGCGGATCACCTGTAGAGCAGCGGATCACCTGTAGAGCAGCGGATCACCCGTAGAGCAGCGGATCACCCGTAGAGCAGCGGATCACCCGTAGAGCAGCGGATCACCTGTAGAGCAGCAGCTCACCCGTAGAGCAGCGGATCACCTGTAGAGCAGCGGATCACCTGTAGAGCAGCGGATCACCTGTAGAGCAGCGGATCACATGTAGAGCAGCGGATCACCTGTAGAGCAAACAGGAAGTGGTGGTGCATCATGGGAACGCACGTTGGAGATGTTAGAGGTTTAACCGAGTCGATGTGTGTTTCATTGCTTTTACATCTGTTTGCATTCATTTTATGTTTCTTTCTCATCATTTTTATGTTTTTGTGGTCATTTTACGTATCTTTGTGATTATTTTGTACATCTTCCTGGTCATTTTGTGTCTCTTTTAGTTGGTTTTAATGTCTTTTTTCGTCATTTTGTGTCTCTTTCTCATCATCTCATCTTTTTGCGTGTCTTTGTGATCATATTGTGTGTCTCTTTCATCGTTTTGTGTCGTGGTTATTTTGTGTGTCTTTGTAGTTGTTTTGCATCTTTTTTAGTCAGTTTTAATGGGTTTTTTCATCATTTTGTGTCTCTTCCTGGTTATTTTATGTTTCTTTGTGATTATTTTGTATGTCTTCCTGGTCACTTTGTCTGTCTTCTAGTCAGTTTTCATGTTTTTCTGGTCATTTTGTGTGTCTTTGTGGTCATTTTGCATGTAGTAAAGTTCTTTTTGTCTATCTAAAAGGTGGTTTCATGCCTGTTAACATTGAATCTACAGCTATTTGTTTTCATTTTGCATCTTTTTTATCCAGTTCTGTCTCCCTGTGGTTCATTTGTGTGTCTTTCTGGTGGTTTTGTCGGTCTTTGTTGCTGTTTTATGACTATTTTCTGTTGGTGTTGAGTCATTTTGTGCATCTTTTGTACATATTTTGCATTTATATTGGTTTGAGTCTCTTTGTGGTTGTTTTGTGTTTAGTTACAGCCATTTTGAATGTAGCACAGGTTCTTTTACGAGGCTAATAGGTGGTTTTATATCTGCATTGAATCTACATCTATTTATCTTCATTTCACATCCTTTTTTTAAAATCAGTTCTGTCTCTGTGGTTCATTTGTGTTTCTTTTTGGTGATTTTGTTGGTCTTTGTTGCTGTGTTATGGCTATTTTATGTTTGTTTTGAGTCATTTTGTGTGTCTTTGCTGTTGTTTTCTCTCAGTTTTCATTGGTTTTACTCCTGTTTGTTTTCATTCTGTGTCACTTTTATTGGGTCTCTGGAATCATTTTGTTTATTTGGTGTTTATTTTGCATTTTTATTGGTTTGAGTCTCTTTGCTGCCATTTTGCATGTAGTAGAGTTCCTTTTGTGTGTCGAACGGGTGTTTTTTTTTGCCTGTTTGCATGGAATCTACATCTATTTATCTTCATTTTGCATCCCTTTGTATTTGGTTGTGTCTCTCTGTGGTTCATTTGCGAGTCTTTCTGGTGGTCTTCGTCACTTTCTAGTCTGTTTTCTCCTGCCGTCTAAAATAATGGATTAATCCTGGAAGCCTGTTGACATTTCTCCCTCTCAAAATAACTCCTGCGACTGTCAGAATAATGAGAACTGGGTCGGACGAGAATCGGCTAATCAACCTGAACTTTACAGCCCCTCGAATGACAAACAAAAAAAACCCTGACACGTCTGGAATAAATGTGGATTTTAATTTCATTTCAATCCAGCATCTAGGACTTGGCTTTCCGAGTGTTTTTCTCCATCTTTGTGGCGACGAGCTGCAGACTGTGGCACATCCGTGTGAACACTGTGACCCAGAATAGCCTGTTTGCACAAAGAAGTCCAGCAGGGTTCTTGTTTGTGTTTCTTCAGGCAGACAAAGACAGACAGTGTCACCCTAATCCAAAATCTGGAGCCAGAACACGCCGGCTGCCGCAAGTAATTTTATCCGACTTACTTTTATCACCTTTGTCCTCAATAAACTCTGGAAAAAAAGTTTATTTTCTCGGAATTACTTGGAGAAAAATATCATCCAATACTCAGCGTGGGATTTCTTAGCGGAGATAACGCAGATAAGTGTGATTGTTTGGGGAAGTCAGGCTTTGGGCAGATGGTGGGCTGCAGGGAAATATAGATGGAGAAGACAACAATATTCCCTTTTATATAATTTACCTCCAGCTGCATTAAATTATCGATATGCACGAGGACGCTTTGGCAGCGAAAGGAAGAGTTTGACCCGGAGTCCCGAAGTAAAGGTTTCACCGCAAATGAATTTAGCTAAAGAGGGAGTCCGTCATTAGCTTGATATGAAGTGACTTTGGGGTGTTTGTCGGTTTATTTACTCAATTATTTTCATTAGGATTCCTCGTCTCGCTCCTCGGCTCGGTTTTTGGAGGTCACGGCTGAAATTAATATTGAGCAGGAGCTCCGATAGCATCTCGGTTACAAATTCAGGCAGTTAAGACGACCATTATCACGCTGAGAGATAATCCCCGAGATCTCAGCTGCTAAAACGTAGATTCATCCTCTGTAAAGGCGCTGCAGAAAAGCACACACTCAGGAGGTGGATTCCTTAATTACAGCAGGACGGTACGCTGGAAAAGGATGTTTGGTAGCAGCAGGAGATCTCCTCCATGATGGATGTCCTGAATCATAACCAAACAGTGAGATCAGAGCGCTGCTGAGGAATCCGTCTTCTTCCTGCCGAGCGTAAAGATCGGCTCGGTCAGTAAACAGGAGCAGCGCTGTGCACAGTCATGATCAGTTGAACTTAAAAAAACGCCACCTGTTGCTGGACTGTTGTGAAAATGCATCAACTCTCTTAGAATCAGGGGAACCTTGAGGAACCTGTTTTGTCCAAAATGAGTTAAAATTGTCCAAAATGACTAAATTGTCCAACCTAAATGGAAACCTGTCCCAAAATAACTCAAAAGCTGGCCAAAAAGACTCAAAAATTGACCAGTAATTTGTCAGAAATTATTTATAAACTGTGAAAAAAATCCAAATTGAGTGGAAACCTGTCCAAAATGGCTCAAGAACTGGCCAAAAAGATGCAAAAATCAGCTAGAATGACTTGAAAGCTGTCAAAAATGACTCAAAAATTGTTCAAATTGACTGGAAACCTGTCCCAAAATAACTCAAAAACTGGCCAAAAAGACTAACACATACTCAAAATGGTATAAAATTACTTACAATTTGTTCAGAATGATTGAAATTGTCCAACCTGCCTGGAACATGTCCAAAATAACTGAAAAACTGGCCAAAAAGACTCAACAATCTTCCAAAATGACCAGAAATTTTTCCGACACGAGTTGAAATTTTTCAAAAATTACTCAAAAATTGTCAAAATTGAGTATAAACCTGGCCAAAATTACTCAAAATAATCCAAAATGACTTAAGTGTTGTCCAATTTGACTGGAAACCTCTCCAAAATAACTGAGAAATTGTCCATTAAGACTCAAACATCAGCCAAAAATGATTAAAGTAAAAAATAGCTAGCTCAAAGTGACAAATAGTTAGCCGCACATAAGAAACACTTGGCTAAGAGTACTGGTAGCTACATGTATTGAATAGTTCGCTAAACATAACAAACCGTAAGCTAAAAGCAACAAATAGTTAGCCAACCATAGCAAATACTTGGCTAAAAGTAATAGGTAGCGAAAAATATTGAGTATTTAGCTAAACATAGCAAACAATTGGCTACAAGTAATGAAGGATGAGCTAAACAAAGCAATAGCTGGCTAAGAGTAATAAGCAGTTAGCTAAATATAGCACATGGTTGGTTAACAGTGATAAACTGTTCGCTAAAAGTTAAAAATAATTAGCTAAAAGTAATGAATGGTTGGCTAAACAAAGCAACAACTGGCCAAAAGTAATAGTTAGCTAAAAGTCTAAATAGATAGCTAAAAGTAATGAATAGTTAGGTAAACGTAAGAAATGGTTGGTTAAAAGACAGAAACAGCTAAATGCATAAATAGCTCAGTAATAAGTAATACGTGGTTACCTAAAATTGTTAAATAGTTAGCTTAACTATTGCATTTTAAATAATCATTTAATTTATTTTTCAACATCAATATGCTAAGCTACATAATAGGTAATATGCTACAAGTATCAGCTCATTGACAACTTTTAGCTTTGGTTCCTTTGGAGCTCCGAAGGTTCCTGAAGGCTCCTGTATTTCTAAGAGTGTAGTATCTCAATAAAAGCTCAGAAAACAGTGACAAATAGTTAGCCAAACATGACACTTGGCTAAAAGTACTAGTTAACTCAAAGTAATGAATAGCAAGATAAATATAGCAAACAGTTGGCTAAGAGTAATGAATAGTTAGCTAAATATAACAAGTAGTTGAGTAAAAGATGTAAATAGTTAGCTAAAAGTAATAAATAGTTGGCTAAACAAAACAAATAATTGGCTAAAAGAAATTAATAGATACTTTAAAATAATAAACAGTTAGCGGGATATAACAAATAGTTGGCTAAAAGTAATTAATAGTTAGCTAAAAGTAATAAATAGTTATCTAAACAGAACCAGTAGTTGGCTAAAAGAAGTAAATAGTTAGCTAAAAGTGATAAACAGTTAGCGAGTTGGCTAAAAGTAATTAATAGCTAGTTGAAAGTACTAAACAGCCAAACATAACAAATACTTGGCTAAAAGTGATGAGTAGTTGGTTAAACATACCAAATAGTTGGTTAAAATTAAACAGTTTTGTAAAAGTATGACATAGTTAGCTAAAATTAACAAAACGTTATAAAAAACAGTTAGTTTTCTACATAGAAACAGTGGTTCCCTAAAATGAATAAGTCCTGGAGGCTCCTGTACTTCTAAGAGTGTAATATCTCAATAAAAGCTCAGAAAACAGACTGTAGATTTGAATTAAAAGCGACTTTCTCTCAGTATTGTGTTACTGCAAAGCTGTTAGTGTTCATGTCATGTAGTGTTATGGTGAGCCGTCTCCTCAGTGTTACTGGACATGTCACCTGGCCGTTTACCGCTGCTTATTTTTCACTTTAACACCAGGAGAGCTTGAGCAGAAAAACTGTTGATTGCCGAGGCGCACAGGAGCGTTAACGTGGAAAGAATGTTGGAGCGAATCCCCCCCCGTTCAGGCCAGAAATGATCTGCGCTGACAGTGAAGGCTTAATTTTCACACGAGCAAACATGTTTGTCTTGCCGTGGAATCAGGAGATGCTCAGCGGGTACCAACATCCACGGCAGCTTCCTTCACCTCGCTAGCTCTGCATCTCTGCTGCCAGATGGGATTGTCAAGGACATGAGACAGCTGCCAGCGCAGCTTTACAGCAGTAATGACATGAAACTGTCACATGAAAATATATTTCCTGGAGGCAGCGGAGGCACTCGGAGAGAAGAAGAATTGCTTGTATTTTTACAGATCTCTGATTAGATGTGAGTCTCCGATAGCACGCTGACACTCCAGGACCAGATCAGGAGATATCTCTGACCTAAAAGGGCCGAAGAGCAACCCAGATTAATGCTCGCCCAGCAGCCCCTGCTGGCTCCACTGCTTCCTCCATGAAACAGCCAATGGAGTGAGGAAAAGGACAGTCTTCGGGGATGAAAGGCCCTGCTGTAAGCGACAGGCGTCATTAAACCCGCTGAAATTCTCCAGTTTCCCCGAGAGCCCGGGCAGATGTGATTCTTAGACCAACTAAAATAAGTCCCGCGGTGCACTCTGCGTGACTGTCTGGTCCCCTCGGAGCTCCGGGAGGCTCTCCTCGCCTTGCCTCGCCTCGGTCTGGATGCTAATTTAACGTGGAGGTGTGGCTCGCTCGTTTCATTCACAGCTGACATTGAGAGATCGTCCTCCGTGGAGACGAGCCGTCACCGTGGCAGGGAGGCAATTTCCTGAGGCGGCGGGGTGATTACATGTGACGACTTAGAGGTTCAGAGTGATTTGGTTTGAAAAAAAAGTGCACGTTTAAGCACTTTAAATGCACTCAAGGGACGATGTCGAGCTGGTGTTTTTACATCGACGTGATTTTTGTGTCTGTTTGGTTCACAGACAAGTTTATCTTTATGGTAGAGATTCAGGGAAACAAAGAGTCGCATAAAACAGCGTTTGAATTAGCATTAGCTCTCTGCAGATTTTCAGACAAACCTGAATTTTAACAGGATCGTGTCCTGCTTCAGAGATCTCCACACAGGATACTTCCTGTCTGAGTTGATCACCAACATGTTTAGTCAAGAAATGGACTTTGTGTAATATGACTCAGAAATTGTTCAAAATGTCTTTAAACTTGCCAAAAATCACACAAATTTTGTTTAAAATGACTCAAAATTGACCAAAATGTCTTTGAACCTGCCCAAAGTGACATAAAGATTGCCAAAAATGCCTCAATCTGGTCTCAAAAATGGTCCAAAATGACTCACTGGAAATGGCTTAAATGATGTCCAATATGGCAAAAACCTGTCCAAAAGGAATCCACGTGTCCAAAATGACTCCAAACGCCACGAAATGGCCCAACTGGACAAAAACTTCTGCAATATGTTATGTATATGTTGTGTATTCCTGATTTTATTTGCCTTGTTCTGGATGTACAGCACTTTGGTTCAATCAGTGGTTGTTAAAAGTGCTATAAAAATAAAGCTGGATTGGAAAAACTTTTGCAATATGACTCAAAATTCTCCAAAATGTCTTTAAACTTGGCCAAAATTACTCAGTATTTGCCCCAAATGACTCCAAAATGTCTTGAAAATGCTGCCAAAAATTGACCACAACTTTCCAAAAAATGTAAAAAAAAATCGATTAAACGGTTGTCCTAAATATCTTTTAATTTGCCCAAAGTGAGACAAAATTTACCCTGAATGACTCAAAAATGTCTTGAAAATGACCCAAAAATTGATCAAAATATCTTGAAACTTGTAAAACGTACTCAGAATTATCTGACAAGACAAAAACGTCTTCAATAGGAGTCAAAAAATGTCCAAAGTGTCTTTGAACTTGCCCAGAACGACTCTAAATATGCCCAAAATGACTCAAAATGTCTTGAAAATGACCCAAAAATTTACCAAAATGTCCAAACTAAAGGCAAAAAATTTGACTGCCACACAAAAATGTGTCCAATATAACTAAAAAAAATGTCCAAATTGACTCAAAACCTTCCAGAAAAGTCCCAAACTTGACATAAACCTGTCCCATATATAACAATTTTTGTAACACTATTGTCCTAAATGTCGTTTAATTTGCCCAAACTGAGACAAAATTTACCCTAAATGACTCAAAAACATCTTGAAAGTGACGCCAAAATTGATCAAAATTTCTTGAAACTTTCCAAAAATGGCCAAAAAATTGACTACTATGACAAAAACATGTCAGTATGCACACATTTTTTGCAATATGACTCAAGAATTTCCCAAAATGACTCCAAAACGTCTTGGAAATGACCCAACAATTATCCAAAAATGTCTTGAAACTTGCTTGAAATGATTCAAACTATGTGAGACAAGACAGAAACCCGTTTGGCTGTAATATTGACGGGTTTAGTAAAAAATAAACAGCACAAACTGTTTTGTCTTTTCCCACCGTCGCTCCACTTTTCCAGATGTAACTGATGAGCAGCTCCTTCGTTATCTCCTGACAAAAAGCCAAACGAGCTCGGCTGCATAAACGGCCGCTTCACATCAAAGCCGCTAATGCACCTACAGTATTTGTTGACGATAATTAGCAGCCAGGAAGGAGCTGACGTTACAGTAATTTTCTGCGCATTTGCATATCCACTTCATCGGCGTGATAAAATATGCGGCAGGAGTTTATCTGACAGCTGACAGAGCGGAGGAGGACGACGGAGGCTGGGAGCTCGGAGCGTCTCTCAACAGCTGCATGAAGGAGCCGAGCTGAGAGGGAAGCTCGGCGTTTGACAGCAGAACTGGCAGCTGCTGCTCCACTCAAACGGCATCTTTGACTCCAGCTAAACGTCTCAAATGAATATTCAAAAGGACGCCGGTACAGGAGCTGCTGCAGTGGAGTTACTGATGTTTAACGTTGAAAAATGACTTCAATATAACTCAAGCTTTGTCTTTAAATGTGCCCAAAGTGACATGAAAACCATGAAAGTGGTCCAAATGTGTTGTGAATGAGTCAAAAATGTCTTTAAACTTGCCCAAAATTCATGCAAAATGTGTCCCAAATTGTACAAAATGTCTTAAAAATGATACAAAACTTTACCAAAATGTCTTGAAACATGCTAAAAATTACTCTGAAAACTTGTCCAATATGAAAAACTTCTGCAATAAAAATTGTCCAAAATGACTCAAAACATTTTTAAAATTACCCAGAAATTGACCAAATTGTCTTTAAAGTTGCCCAAAACTTATGCAAAATGTGCCCAAAATTGTACAAAATGATACAAAAATTGACCCAAATGTCTTGAAACTTGACAAAACAGCAAGACGATGTGGAAATATTTCTTCAATGTAACTCAAAAGTTGTCTAAAATGTCTTTAAACGTGCCTAAAGGGACATGAAAATGGTCCAAAATCACTCCAGATGTGTCAAAATTTTTCAAAACCTGCTGAAAATGGCCCAAAATCATCAAGAATGACAGAAATGTGTCCAGTGCAGAAAAATGTCCACAAGATGACTCAAAACTCAAAATTGTCTTGAAACTTGCACAAAATAATTCAAAACATCTTTAAAATTACCCAGAAATTGGTACTAACATGCCTTGAAACTTGCCCAAAATTACGCAAAATGCCCCAAAATAGTAGAAAACGTCTTGAAAATTAGGCAAAAATGGCCCAAAATGACCCAAAACTTCTTGAAAATGGCACAAAAATAGTCCAAAATGAGAATGATGTCAAAATTGATCCAGCATGAAAGAAATGTGTCCAATATGACTGCAATATGACTTAAAAAATGTCCAATACTGTCTTTAAACATCCTGGGGATTGTCCAAAATACATCCAAAATTGTCCAGAATGTCTTTTAACTTGCCCAAAATGAGCAAAAAATGCCCAAAACTATCAAAAAAAGTCTTGAACATGACTCCAAAATTTACCAAAATGTTCCAAAAATGGCTCAAAAATTGTCCATCCAGACCAAAAAACATCAAATATATGAACTTGTCTGCAGTATGATTCATGTAAACATCCAAAAATGTGCTTTAACTCGCCCAGAATGATAGAAAAGGTCTTGGAAGTGACCAGTTTTGTGTCGTCGTCTTCAGGTCACCGAGTCAGCGATGGACTGTGGCACTCGGTGAGACTCGACACCAGGAACCTTCACATCTCCTTAACGGTGGACGGAGAACCTTCATCCAACATCGAGCTCTGGGAGCCAGTGGAGTCCAGAGGAAACTTCTTCTTTGGAGGTTGGTGGAGTCAGGAACACACGGGGAAGTTCTTCAAGTAAAAGTATTCAAAACATGAATATATTTCTAGACATTTAACTATTTATATTAGTTTTCATACTTGTTTCCTGTCTATTCTGTGTGAACAATGCCTGCAGTTCAGCTGACAAAATATCTCTGAAATCTCACAATTTTAAGCTTAAATTTTGTTAATTAATTTTCCCAATAAAACCAGTCATCACATATGATTACTTCAAGGACTGTCAGTAAGTTCGAAATCCACCTAATTTTTCTGTTTTTCCAGTTTCTAGCTCTGTTTAATAGTGTTTTTGGGTGATTTTTGTCAGTGGAAACAGCTCAACCATGGCTAGAAGTCAAAATCTGAAGAGAAAAAAAGTTTATTTGATGATTTATTTAGCAAAAATGTAAAAAAAAAAAAAAAAAACTGGAGCCAACATTTCAAACATCTTTTTCAAGTGTCATCAAGGTTACCAACACTGGAAAAATAAATGTGGGCTCTACATACTATAGATAATTATTATTAATGCCTAACTTTTGTTATTTTTCCTAATGAAACCAAAAGTGGGACATGATTAGTTCAAAGACTGTCAGTAAGTTGGAGATCCAATAAATATTTCTGTTTTTACACTTTTTAGCTCAGATTAATGGTGCAGCTTTGGAGATTTTTGTCAACAGTAACAGTACAACCATAGATAGAAGTCAAAATCAAGGAAAAAAGGGGAAAAATTGAGTTTATTTGAATATTTATTTAGCAAAAATGTAAAAAGTGTGGAATCAACATTTCCAACATTTTTTCAAGTGTCCACAGACGTTACCGACACTGGAAAAAATAATTAGAGGCTCTATATCCTGTAGATATTTCATTAAATACATTTTTGATCATCAGTTTCTATTTAAATGCTGTCTGCAGTTCAGCTGAAAACTAAAATATCACAATTTTAAGCTTAAATTTTCTTGTTTTTCCTAATGAAACCAAACATTACACATGATGAGTGTAAGGACTGTCAGTAAGGTGGAAACCTGGCTAATTTTCTGTTTTTACAGTTTGTATCTCAGATTAATGGTGTTTTTTGGTGATTTTTATAAAATTGACCTTCCTTTGAACTTCATAAACCCTGCGTATCGCCTGCAGGCTGCCCCTCCATGAACTGTCACGCCCAGATTCCGTCCTTCCAGGGATGCATGCAGCTCATCTTCATCAACGGCCAGCCCATGAACCTGAGCCTGGTGCAGCAGGGGCTGCTGGGAAACTACAACGAGCTGCAGCTGGACACGTGCAGCATAAAAGACAGGTAAGACTTGGGTTCATTTGAAGTGTGTGACATGAGGTCCTGCAGACCAAACAGGCTGACAGGATGTCCAATTAAAGAGCAGAAACCTAGAAGCTAACAAGCTGCTGCTAACAGGCTGCTGCTGACAGGCTGCTGCTAACAGGCTGCTGCTAACAGGCTGCTGCTGACAGGCTGCTGCTGCTGCTAACAGGCTGCTGCTGACAGGCTGATGCTGACAGGCTGATGCTGCTAACAGGCTGCTGATGCTGACAGGCTGCTGCTAACAGGCTGCTGCTGACAGGCTGATGCTGCTAACAGGCTGCTGATGCTGACAGGCTGCTGCTAACAGGCTGCTGCTGACAGGCTGATGCTGACAGGCTGCTGATGCTGACAGGCTGCTGATGCTGACAGGCTGCTGATGCTGACAGGCTGCTGCTGCTAACAGGCTGCTGCTGACAGGCTGATGCTGACAGGCTGCTGATGCTGACAGGCTGCTGATGCTGACAGGCTGCTGCTGCTAACAGGCTGATGCTAACAGGCTGATGCTGACAGGCTGCTGCTAACAGACTGCTGCTAACAGGCTGATGCTAACAGGCTGATGCTGACAGGCTGCTGATGCTGACAGGCTGCTGATGCTGACAGGCTGCTGATGCTGACAGGCTGCTGCTGCTAACAGGCTGATGCTGACAGGCTGATGCTGACAGGCTGCTGCTAACAGGCTGATGCTAACAGGCTGCTGCTAACAGGCTGATGCTAACAGGCTGCTGCTAACAGGCTGATGCTAACAGGCTGCTGCTAACAGGCTGATGCTAACAGACTGCTGCTAACAGGCTGATGCTAACAGGCTGCTGCTAACAGGCTGATGCTAACAGGCTGCTGCTAACAGGCCGCTGCTAACAGGCCGCTGCTAACAGGCTGATGCTAACAGGCTGCTGCTAACAGGCTGATGCTAACAGGCTGCTGCTAACAGGCTGCTGCTGACAGGCTGCTGCTGACAGGCTGATGCTGACAGGCTGCTGATGCTGACAGGCTGCTGATGCTGACAGGCTGCTGCTGCTAACAGGCTGATGCTAACAGGCTGATGCTGACAGGCTGCTGATGCTGACAGGCTGCTGATGCTGACAGGCTGCTGCTGCTAACAGGCTGATGCTAACAGGCTGATGCTGACAGGCTGATGCTGACAGGCTGCTGCTGCTGACAGGCTGCTGCTGCTAACAGGCTGCTGCTGACAGGCTGATGCTGACAGGCTGCTGCTGCTGACAGGCTGCTGCTGCTAACAGGCTGATGCTAACAGGCTGATGCTGACAGGCTGATGCTGACAGGCTGCTGCTGCTGACAGGCTGCTGCTGCTAACAGGCTGCTGCTGACAGGCTGATGCTGACAGGCTGCTGATGCTGACAGGCTGCTGATGCTGACAGGCTGCTGCTGCTAACAGGCTGATGCTAACAGGCTGATGCTAACAGGCTGATGCTGACAGGCTGCTGCTAACAGACTGCTGCTAACAGGCTGATGCTAACAGGCTGTTTCTGACCAATGGTTCACTGTCAGCATGTCACTCCTCCTCATCTGCTCTCTGTCGCTGGTTTTACAAACATCTCAGTCAGTTTGCATCTTTTCATTGGGCTTTTGTCATGATTTCCTGATATATATTTTTTTACATCTTTGAAGTCTTTCTGTTTTTGCTCATTTTGTGTCTCCTAACATTAATTTAGTGTCTCTCTCTGGTCTTTTTTTTGAGTCCAAATTTGACCGTTTTACATCACATCTTGGTTGTTTTGCAGCTCTTTGTCACCATTCCTTCTGTTTGTGTATCATAATGTTGATTTTGTGTCTCTTTGTGGTCATTTTTTAGTCCCATTTTGGTAATTTTGCATGTCTTTATTGGTGTGCGCTATGCTAACAAGCAGCTCTGACTCATTACGCTACACAGCTGTGTGCCTCGTCAACAAACAGCTCTTAGAAACAAACCAGGAGGAGATTGTTCTCATTCGGAGGACGATCAAACAGGAAGTGACAGAATGACGGAGCAGGATGCAGGTTTTACTGAGCAGCAGCCATCTTTACTGGGGGCAGGCTGTGGTTGTTGTGGTTTCATCATCGCTAACACACCCATAGATGACAGAGCTGTGGTTGTTGAGGTTTCATCCTGGTTAAAACAGTGATAGATGACAGAGCTGTGGTGGTTTTACCTCATTCTGTGTCTCATACTCTTGATTTGGTTTCTGTTTGTGGTGATTTTGGACTTCTTTAGGATGATTTTATTCCATTTTGTTTAGTTTTGTATTTGGTTGTTTTCTTCCTTTTTTGATTGTTTCGTGTCACATTTGGAACATTTTGAGTCTTATTTTAGTCATTTCTGCATCTTTTTGTTGCTGTTTTGTCTGTTTTTGGTCATTTTGTGTCTCTTTTGTGGTCATTTTACATCTCTTTATGGTTGTTTTTGTTCATCTTTGGTTGTTGTTTTTGTCATTTTTTCTCTTTTTAGTCATTTTCTTCTTCCATTTTGGTAATTTTGTCTCTCCTTTCTGTTTTGTTTTTTTTTTTTCTTTTTTTGGTTATTTTGTGTAACATTTTGGTCATTTTGTGTCTCTTCTGTGGTCATTTAGCATCTTTTCAAGGTTGTTTCTTTTCCATTTTAGTCTTTTTGGTCATTTTATGTCTCATATTGTTAATTTTGTGTGTTTATGGTCATTTATTGTCCAATTTTGATAATTTTCTGACACCTATTGTTAATTTTGTGTTATTTTTTGCATTGCTTTTTGAGCCCATTTTGTGTCTCATATTGTTAATTTTATGTGTTTTTATGGTTGCTTTTGGTCCATTTCAGTAAATTTTCTGTCTCATATTTTTTATTTTGTGTCTAAATATAGTTGATTTGGTTCCGCTTTGGTCATTTTGCGTTGCATTTGGGACATCTTATGTCTGACTTTAGTCATTTTGAATCTATTTGTTGCAATTTTGTCAGTTATTGGTAATTTTTTTTGTCCCATTTTGTTAATTTTGTGTCTTTTTATGGTTGTTTTAATTCCACATTGGTCATTTTGTGTCTCTTATTGTCTATTTTGTGTCTCTTCTGTGGTCATTTTGCAGCATTTCTTGATTATTTTTTTTTGTCCCATTTTGGTTGTTTTTTTTTCTCATTTTGTTCATTTAGCATCTTTTCAAGACTGTTTTTGTTTAATTTAGGTCTTTTTGTGTCACATTTGGACCACTGTGTCTGATTTTAGCCATTTTGCATTGTTTTATGATTGTTTTTGTTCTATTTTGGTCATTTTGCCTCTTTTGGGTCCCGTTTTGTGTCTTATATTGTTGATTTTATGTTTTTTATGGCTATTTTTGGTCCATTTTGTTTGATTTTGTGTCTCACATTGATAATTTTATGTCTTTATATGGTGGTTTTGGTTCCACATTGGTCATTTTGTGTCTCATATTGTTAATTTTGGTTCATTAGTTTTCAGCATTTTGTGTGTTTGTCTGCCGTTAGTGGAGCGTTTTCAGAGCGTTTCTGTGAACGGTGCAGCTTCACAGCGACTCGGCCGAACCATTAAGGGCTCCGTGGCTCGAGGGAACGTGGGAAATATTGCAGCAGAATGCAGAAGTAGACGGGGGAAACGTTCCCACCATGATAATGCAGTGTGGCAGCTGCATCGATTACTTTCTGCTGCTCACTTCATCAAACTCTAATCACGGTTTTAGGAATCCGCTGCTGTAAACTCCTGCTTTCAGGTAAATCTGACATTAAAACGCTGTATTTCTGCTAGCATCTAGCTAACGTCTACTGCAGCCTGCATGTGAGGCGTTTAGGGAACTTCTGGAAACTGTACCATCTATTGATGAACAGATGTTTAAAGGACAATTTTATTCATTCTGATCATTTTGTGTCTTATTGCTGCTATTGTCTCTTTTTTTTAGACTATTTTTGTGTCAAAATTTTGGACATTTTGTCAGATTTTAGCAGTTCTGCATCTTGTTATTGGCATTTCCCTTTTATGTGGGCGTTTTTTTGTTGAGTTTTGGTCGTTTTGTGTTACATTTAGGACATTTTCTGTCTGATATTTTGTCATTTTGCATCTTTCCGTTGCCATTTCACTTATTGTTTTTGTTTTTTTTAACCATTTGGTCATTCTGTGTCTCATATTGTTAATTTTGTCGCATGGTGTCCATTTTGCGTCTTTTTATGGTTGTTTTTGCTCCACTTTGGTCATTTTGTGTCATATTTAAGGCATTTTCTGTCTCATCTTGGTTGTTTGGCATCTGTTTGTTGTCATTTTGCATCTCTTTATGGTTGTTTTTGTCCCCATTTCTTGGTTGTTTTTCTCTGTTCTTTTGTATCTGGTCATTTTGTGTCCCATATTTTTAATTTTATGTTTCTTTGTGGCCATTTTCCAACTTTTCGGGGTTGTTTTTCTCCATCTTGTGTCAAATTTGGATCATTTTATGTCTCTCTTTATGGTTGTTTTTGTCCATATTTGGTCACATCTTAATTGTGTCTTTGGCCCCCTTCTTTCTGCTTTTGGTCATTTTCTGTTTCAAATTGGGGTTTTTTTGTCTGTTTGTGGTCATTTTCTATCCTTTTATGGTTGTTTTTATCCCATTTTGATCATTTTGTGTCTCTTGTCAATTTTGTGTCTTTTTGTGGCTGTTTTCATTCTGTTTTGCTAATTTTGTCTAACATTCCGAACATTCTTTGTGTGATTTTAGACATTTTGCATGTTTTTATGGTTGTCTTTTTCGGCACATTGTGTCACATTTAGAGCATTTTCTGTTCTTTGTGGTGATTTTGTGTCTCATATTCTTAGTTTTTTTCTGTTTGTGGTCATTTTCCATCTCTTTATGGTTGTTTTAATCCCATTTTGAGCATTTTATGTCTCTTTGTGGTCGTTTTGTATCTTTTTATGGTTTTTGTCCGAGACAGTTTTGCATCTGTCTATGGCTGTTTTTGTCACATTTTGTGTCACATTTGGATCATTTTAAGTCTCTTTGTGGTCATTTTCCATCTCTTTATGGTTGTTTTTTTCCCATTTTGTGTCACATTTGGATCATTTTTGCAACTTTTTGTGGTCATTTTGCATCTTTTTATGCATTTTTTGTCCCATTTTTGTCGTTTAGTGTCACATTCTGATTGTTTTGTAGCACTTTGTAACTACTTTTTCTGTTTTTGGTCATTTTCTGTGTTATACTGTTAATTTTGTGTCTTTGTGATCATTTTGCATCTTTTTATGCTTGTTTTTGTCCAATTTTCTGTCACAGTTGGATAATTTTGTGTCTCTGTGGTAATGTTTTTGTCATATACTCTTTATTTTGTGTCTTTTTGTGGTCATTTTGCATCTTTTTATGATTGTTTTTGTACATTTTCTGTCAGATTTAAAACATTTTGTGTCTTTGTGGTCATTTTGCATCTTTCCATGGTTGTTTTTGTCACATTTAGATCATTTAGTGTCTCTTGGTGGTCATTTTACTCGTCTTTACGTCTCATTTTCTTCCCTCTTCCGAGCTAGAGCAAACATTTGCGATGTTATCTACGTTATTTCAGCCTTTTGTCTGTGCGACCAGAGCGGCCGTCGGATTGATTATTGCTTCGATATCAACCGTCGGTGTTTAATGAAGCCGGAGTGGACGAGAGAATGAACTTTTATCGCCGTTAATCTGCCTTTTTCTGCCGGTCTAATGACGCCTAGTGACTGGGAGCGTTGTGTAATTTCAACAACAGAAAATAGGCAGGCGGTAATTAAAGCGGCGGCTGCAACCTCATCCATGTTGCGGCTGCAGTTAATAGGTGAAGAGATGAAGTGTATGAAATTATAGATGCATCCTTGAAAGGCTGGCAATTATGTGTAACTGAAGGAGGCTCGAGGAAGGCACTGTTAATCACAAGACTTTGTGCTGGTCGTGGTGAAATCCCATTAGCAGCAGCAGCGTTGTGGTCTGAAGGTGACAGAGACGCTCTTATTTTTAGAGACGTCAAAGAGAAGACGGTCCGATTTCAGTCATGTAGCTTCATCTTTATGCTGCTGTTTGGTCACGTTGGGGTCATTTTTGTACATTTTCAAGGTTGTTTTTGTTCCATTTTGGTCGTTTTATGTCTGATATAGTTAATTTTGTGTCTTTCAATGGTCATTTTGTGCCTTTTTATGGTTGTTTTTGTTCCATTTTGATTAATTGTGTCTTATATTGTTAATTTTATGTGTTTACATGATTGTCTAGGTTCCACTTTGGTCGTTTTGCATGTCTTTGTGGTTATTTTTGTCTCAATTTTGGTCCTTTTGTGTCTCTTATTATTAATTTTGTGTCTTTTAATGGTCATTTTATGTCTTTAAGGTTGTTTTTCTTCAGTTTTGGTTGTTTTGTGTCTCATATTGTTAATTTTCTGTCTTTTGATGGTTATTTTTGTTCCATTTTGGTCATTTTGTGTCGTTTTGCATCTCTTTCCATTTTTGTTGTTTTGTGTCTCATATTGTTCATTATTGCAGCTGTTAATTACGGTGGCCGAGAGGTGCAAACCAAATTTACATAATGCCAAACACTTTTACAACCTCCAAGACAAATTTACAAGCGACAAAACACTTTAACAAATCCAAATGTAACCAGAAAGGGAATGTCCCAACTCCAGGATTGATCCGCAAGTGTTGCCATTTTGTCACTTTGAAGCTATTGTTTGTCCCATTTTTAGTCACTTTGTGTCCCTTTATTGTCATTTTGCATATTTTTATGGTTGTTTTTGTCCATGTGTGATCATTTTGTTTCAAATCTTGATTATTCTGCATCTCTATATAACTATTCTTTCTGGATTTTGTAATTTTGTGGCTCATGTTGTTGGTTTTGCATGTCTTTGTGGTTGTTTTTGCTCCATTTTGGTGTTTTTTGTGTCACATTTGGAACATTTGGTGTCCGATTTTAGTCCTTTTGCATTTTTTCAATGTTGTATATGTTCGTTTTTTTCATTTCGTGTCTGATTTCAGTCATTTTGCATCCCTTTGTTGTTGTTTTGTCTCTCTGTGGTTATTTTTAGTTGCATTTTTGTCATTTTGTGTCACATTTTGTTAATTTTGTGTCTTTTAATGGTTGTTTTTGTTCTATTTTATGTCACATTTGGAACATTTTGCATCTGATTTTCGTCATTTTGCATCCTTTTATAGTTGTTTTTGTTCCAGTTTGGTTGTTTTGTGTCTTATTTCAGTCTTTTTGCGTGTCTTTAGATGCTGTTTTACTCTGAAGGTGACAGAGATGCTTTTATTTCTCAGGCCGTCTCTGGTTTTTGTGTTGTTTTTTTTCATTTCACCGACATGAATGTGCAGCAGACGAGTGTTTCTGGGTTTGCTCCAGAGCAGCAGCAGAACAAAAGCAGGAGCTTTTTCCTACCTGATGGGTAAAAGATGAGTTCAGTAAACAGCAGAATGATTCCGCTCTGATCTTCTCCAAAGAACAACAAACAGAAGCTTTGTTTGCTCTGGAAGCAGGAAGAGGCTGGAAAAGGCAGATAATAGAAGCTTATTAGGAGAAACTGGAGATTTTTCAATTAGTCAGCTGACGGCCAAATTAATAAACACCCATCGGATAATTAATTAATCACCAGCGACCGGCAGCCAAACCCTCAGATCACTTTGATTTATACGTCTGTGGTTGGTGTTTTATTCTCTCTGATGAAGTTCTGCTGCTTCATCTCCAGTTTTCTCTCTTTACGCTCCGTTTACGTCAGATTTAGTCTCTGGTTTTACAAGTTTGGCGTCTTTTTGGCCCATTTTCATCATTTTGTGTCTCATACTGATAATTTTGTGCCTCATTGTGTGGTGATTTTGCAGCTTTTTATGGTTGTTTTTGATCCATTTTGTTTTTTTTGTGTCACATTTGTGTCTTTTTATTGATATTTTGTGTCTCTAGGTTGTTTTTAATGCTGTTTTGGTCATTTTTAATCTGATTTTAGACATTTTGCACCTCTTCACAAGCATTCTTCCTGTTTTTGGTCATTTTGTGTCTCATAATGTTCATCTTGTGTCTGTCTGTGGTGACTTTTTTCTCAGTTTGGTAATTTTGTGCAACATCTTGATTATTTTGCATCTCTTTGTAACCACTTTTTTGTCAGTTTTTTTTTCTCATTTTGTGCCTCTTTATTGTTGATTTTATCCATTTTGGTTGTTTTATGTCACATTTGGAACATTTTCTGTTCGATTTTAGTCATTTTACATGTTTTTTGTCACTATTTTGTCTCTCTGTGGTTGTTTTTGTCTCAGTTTTGTTCGTTTGTGTCTCATCTTGATTATTTTGCATTTCTTTGTAACCACTTTTTGTTTTTTGCTCTTTTGTGTCTCATATTGTTAATTTTGTGTGTCTTTATGGTTGTTTTTGATCCATTTTAGTTGTTTTGTGTCATCAATCTGTCTCTTTGTAGTTATTTTTGCTCCTTTTTGCTCCTGTCGTGCCTCATATTGTTTCTTATTTCTGCCTAATACTGTACATCTTGCATTGTTTCTGACTCTTGGTGCATCAGAATGCTGTTTCCTCTCCTGTTAATGCTCTTTTGTGACTGCTGCCCTGCTGCCCTGTTCTCTTCCAGATGCCTTCCTAACCTGTGTGAACACTCGGCCCGCTGCTCCCAGACGTGGACTTCGTTTTCCTGCGACTGTTCGGGGACGGGATACTCCGGAGCCACGTGCCACAACTGTGAGCGTCTTTTTCCATTTTCTCCAGTCGTGTCGTTGATTTTCCTCCTGGCTCCTTAAACAGTGTCAGACCCGCCGTGGAGGAGTTTCTCCTCACCGCTGTCGCTCCGTGACACCGCCTTGATGGTTGCCGCGGAGACAGCTGTTGGAAAGTGTGTGTGGAGGGCCCAGAATACTGATGTCTTGTTTATACGCTGCTGTTGGAGGGAACATGGCAGATAAGAGACGGCTGCTGAATTAGAAGTGGTTCCTTTCATCAGGTTCCTCCAAGAAAAAAAACCCTCCAGAATCTACTTTTCCATCTGCAGCTCAGACCTGAATATCTGAAGCTAAAAAAGTCCAGCAGAGTTCAGACAGGAAGCAACACGGAGCTTTACTGCAGGGTTAAAAAGGCTTTTATTCTGAAATATCTTCAGTTCCAATAAATAAATAAAGGCTGCAGACAAATAAAGAAAATCCCAGCTGGTATTCAACCAGAATAAAACAAACCTGTAGATAAACTAACAGCTTTATGAGTCTAAATTAAATAAATCAACATAAACAGCTGGTTTTAGTGTAATCTTTACTACATTATCTGCTGATTTCACCTCTTTTTGTTGTCATTATCATGTTAAATCTTGGTGATTTTCTAAATTTTCATCATGGAATTGGGTTTTTTTTGGAATGATTTAGTCTTTTTATGGTGACTTCACACTTTTATGATTTGTAATTTAGTGTTTCTGGAATCTTTGTGGTGTTTTAGCATCTTTTTTGTAATTTTGTTTTTTTTTTTGTTATAATTTTGCATCGTTTTGTTATAATATTGCCTCTTCCATTGTAAATTTCCATCTTTTGGGACAGTTTTGTGCTTTGTATTGATTTTGCATCTCTTGTGATTTTGCATCTTTTTGCTGTCATTTTGTGTCTTTTTCTAATAATTTATAATCTTTGTGTGATAATTTTGCCTCTTTTCTGTTGATTTACCATCTTATTATGATAGTTTTACGTCTTTTTGTGGTGAATTTGGATCTTTTCATGGTAGCTTTTGTGGCATTTTTGCATATTTTTGTCTTTTTATTGTGATTTTTGGTGGTTTTGTTGTTTTCATTGCGATTTCATGTCTTTTCTTGACAATTTTGCATGTTTTTAAAGGCTCTTTTGCAGTGATTTTGTCTCTTTTTGAATTAATTTTTTCCCATATTTGTGACAGTTGTGCATATTTTTGTGGAAATTTAGCATCTCTTCCTGCATTCTGTCCTCTGCAGCCATCTACGAGTCGTCCTGCGAGGCCTACAAGCTGAGTGGCAGCTCGTCCGGCTTCTACTTCATCGACCCTGACGGCAGCGGCCCCCTGGGGCCCACACAGGTGTACTGCAACATGACAGGTGAGCTCTGGGCGTCTCGTCACCTTTGGCTCCGTTCGACTGGCAGAAAGCTCACCGCAAAGACTTCGTATCGATCGGCGTGTTGATACAGTCTTCATTAACAGAACTTATCGCCGTGGGTTTAGAGGTCGCAGGGAGCGGCGACGGCTCCTCAAATTAAAGAGATTACAACTTAACAAGCTCATAGATCTGGAAACCTCCTGTGCTGGCCTCCAGAGGCGACGCCGTCCACCAGAGCAGGAGGTCATCGGAGTCAGGAGCCTCCCAGGAGTTTAATCTGCCAGCAAGTTTCACTGATGTCGGGCAGAAAGACGCTCGGAGCTCTGGACGGCTGCAGGGAAACAAGGATTTTAGATGTTAGATCAGAAAACAACATAAAAACACCAAAACAGCTGAGATCTGCACGGAGTTATTTCTGGGTTATTCCATCTCTGATGTGCTTGAAGCTGATTTTTAATCATAAACTATTAGTATTTATTCTAAACCAGTTAAACTTGCCAAACCTGCCCAATCACTTCAAATTCAATGGAAATAACAGTTTGTTTGTTTTTTTTATTTTTGTGACCGAGTATTTCATAAATATTATTTTACATGTTTAGTAGCAACACGTGCTTCACAAAATATCACCTGCTGATTCTGTATTCTCAGGATTTTTTGTTAGAGCTCAAAGACAGAACTTTTCCTGACAGCTTCAATCTTTTTCATATTTCAACTCACAAACAATCAGAGATTATTTGATCTATTCATCCAATATTATAGACTCTGAATGAATGACATGATGAGAAACAGATAACATTTCAGGTTTTTATCTTTAATAATTCCTCAGATATTGATCTTCAAACAGTCTCAAATTTCTAAATTTCATGTGAAAAAAAACAACTAAACGTAGGTCGACTGATACTCTTAAAATCAAAGTCTTTTTGGAAAGTATTTGATATATCAAGATAAAACTTTCCAAATATCCAGATTTTGTGCACTAAATAGGATTTAATTTGCTTTGAAGATGCTGTAGAGTCATGAAATAAAGCTTCCATTCACTTAAAGTCCACGTTTATCATCAATCTTTCGTTTCCAGTGACTCCTAGAACTTTGAATTTATGATGGAATCATAGAAACACAAAACAATCCTGTATTTCATAGATTCATTAAAGGTCTTCTGGAAATATAACAATATAGCATCTTGAATGATCAGTTTTGTTGATGTAGAAAGTTGTGTTAATCTAATTTTCTTAGTTTCGTGACCTCTTAACTTCTCCTGAGTGATTCCAGTCGACTACAGCTGCTGACTCCTCTGAGTAAACATATAAATATTCAAACAGAAATGTTAATATTTGGTTAAATTTGTCCATTTCCTCCTCAGTTGGGTTCTTCTGGTTCCAACCTTCTGGTTTCTCTTTGACTCCTCTGGACAGAATTGGTTCAGTTCAACTAAACTTGTCGTCTTTCTGACTCAGACTTGTTTCTTCATCAGTCCACAGGTTTTTGATGGGTTTAAGTCAGGACTTTGGGGAGACCAGTCTAGAACCTTCATTCCAGCCTGATGGAACCATTTCTTTACCACGTCTGATGTGTGTTTGGGCTCATTGTCTGGTTGAAACATCCAACTGTGTCCAAGATCAACCTTCTGCTGATGGTTTTAGGTTTTCCTGAAGAACATGGAGGTGATCCTCCTTCTTCATTAATTTACTTTGTGTAAAGCTCCAGTTCTACAGAGCATGATACTGCCACCTCCATGCTTGATGGTAGGTTTGGTGTTCTTGGAGTTAAAAAAATAACAGACCCGCCCAAGACAGTCTGAAACCAGTCCTAAACCAGTCCTGAAAAGGTCTAAAACCAGCACTAAAATCGGGACCAAACCTAAACTACTCCTAAAAAAAAGTCCAAGACCATCTGAACCCAGTCCTCATCCAGGACCAGATCCAGAGTAAAATAAATCCGAAACCAACTTTAAATCACATCCAAAACCAGGAGAACCAAGACAGAAACCAAACATAAACCAGTCCCAAGAAAGTCCAGAACCAGTCCAACATCCAGTCTGAAACCAGTCCAGAACCACTTCTAGAAAGAACCAGAGCATGATACTGCCACCACCATGCTTGATGGTAGGTTTGGTGTTCTTGGGGTAAAGGCCTCACCTTCAGTTTTGTTCCATCTGACCACAGAACTTTCCTCCAGAAGGTCTTTTCTTTGTCCATGTGATCAGCAGCAGACTTGAGTGGATCCTCTGGGGATCAGGGACTAATCCTGTGGATGATCGGAGGCCTTGGGGTTTCATTATGGGGTGGACAGGCCAAAGACTGTATGTTAAGATGGATGAACCCTCCATGACACGATGTCTTTACAGTTCCTGACTCCTCCTGAGGCCAGACTTGTACTTTCAATGTCCACAAGTTTGTAGGGGTCCATGTAAACCCCTTTAAGGAGCCGTCCAGAGCCAGAAACTGCTGTTTTCATTCTCAGCATAGGTGGTTTGCAATAATAGACTTGTTCAAGATGAAGTGAAACTCCTAGAAAGCAGACGAGAGCAGTCGGCATCAGCAGGAGGGAAGTTAAAAGTCAGGATTAATAATAAGTCTCTTTCCAGCAGCCTTCAGTCTGTACAGGAAGTTCCAGAAATGCACTGATTCATTTAAACGTCATGAGTTTGTACACAGCCTTTGATAGTTTTATTTATGACAAAGCAATCTTTTAATCTAAAACATCAAGAATTCAGTCAGTTAATGTACTAAAGACCAGAACTAATGTAGAATAAACTTTTAAAATCAGCCCAGATTACATTAATAATTCAAGTACAATGTAAAGTTTCTATCAGATGTTTCCAAAAACTGCAGCATCTTGAACTAATAATGTTGTCGTCCGGTCTTAAAGTTGTCGGTACATATGGAAATAACATCCACACGGATGTAGAACTCAAAGTTTCCAGGCAGAATGCTGCGTTATAGCAAGAACATCAATGTTTTTTAATGTAAATCTGCTTCTATTTGGATTTTCTAGGCCGCAAAGTCACAGTTTCACCAAAGACTATCAGTAGTCACCACTTACCAAATGTTTTAGTGCTTAAAACTTCAAGAATTAAACCAGTTAATGTACAAAAGACCAGAACTACACAATCCGAAGCCTATCCAACTGATAAACTTCACCATGATGTTGAATGAGCATTTAAAATCAGTACAAATTACATTATTAATTCACAAAAAAATGAAAAGTTTCTATCAGATGTCGAAAAACTGCACCATCTTGCTCTAACAGTGTTGTCGTCCGGTCTTAAAGTTGTCGGTATGTATATAAAAAACACCAACATAAATGTAAAACCCAAAGTTTCCAGACCAAATGCTGCATCATAGCAAGAAAAATCAATGTTTTTTAATGTAAATCTGCTCATATTTGGATTTTCTTGGCTGGAAAGTCACGGTTTAACCAAAAACTATCAGCATTCAGCACGAGGCAAACAGGAAAATCCACACAAATTTGCGCATCGATTCCTTTTTGAAATCCTGGTCTTTATGTGTTGCTCAGGGAGAAATAATTGACCCGTTTCTTGTGCAAAGAGTCGATAAAATCCTTCCAGATGTTGCTCTGGACGGTGCAGATATCCAGACTGGATTTCACGGCGGCGTATTGAGTTTTTTGGCCATGCGGCCGCGCTTCCCTTCTGACCTTTAATTATTTACGGAGCACAATTAGTCTGCAGCAGCCAGTTTCATGTTACTCGCATGGAGGCCTTTTTTTCCTTTCTTTTTGAATCTGGAATCTTTCGTTTTATCGGACGAATCTCTGCGATCCGAGGACACGATGTGCCACGAGTCACCTGACCCGTCACCCGAGACGCGGCACCTGACGGGCGGTGACGAGGACGCAACCCGACCCAGCGTCCAGGACGAAACATATTAAGTTTTGACACCCTGGAGGCAGAATTCATCACCTCGGCTGTCACAACTTTCACAGCTGCTTCGTCCTCTGCAAGGTTAATGTGGCGGTGATGTCGTTACAGAGCACGGTCGTGTCAGCCGCCGCCATCCCAGTTTTGTGTTTTTTCCTTTTGCTTCCTCACCAGTCCTCGAAACACATCAACTTGACCTCAATTAAGGAATCCATTAGAGACGTAAATAACGCTAAGCCAGACAACCTGACGGGAATAATCACTAAAGTGAGGAGAGATTTTCTCTGAGGCCAAGTTTTTTTGAATCTGCTGTATGAGCAAAAGTTTATAAAGCTCATGTTTATCATGTCAGTCATGAGTTTCCAGTGACTCCTAGAACTCTGAATTTATGATGGAATCATTGAAACATAAAAAACAAATCATGTATTTTGGTTCTTTCATAGATTTATTAAATGTATTCTGGAAATATAACAACATAGCATCTTGAATTATCAGTGTTATTGATGTAGAAAGTTGTGTTAATCTAATGTTCTTAGTTTCATGACCTCTTAACTTCTCCTGAGTGATTCCAGTCAACTACAGCTGCTGACTCCTCTGATCAGTTTAAATAGAACCCATTGGATCCACTCATTAGACTCAACCACTACAGTGGGAAAGACTGAGGAGTTCAACAAAGATCTGAAAAAGAAAATCACTGACTTGATTTTGGTTCTTTCATTGATTTATTAAAGATCTTCTGGAAATATGGGTCATAAATATACATATAGTAACTTGAATTATCAGTTTTGTTGATGTATAAAGTTGTGTTAATCTAATGTTCTTAGTTTCATGACCTCTTAACTTCTCCTGAGTAATTCCAGTCGACTACAGCTGCTGACTCCTCTGAGTAAACATAAAAATATTTAAACAGAAATGTTAATATTTGGTTAAATTTGTCCATTTCCTCCTCAGTTGGGTTCTTCTGGTTTCAACCTTCTGGTTTCTCTTTGACTCCTCTGGACAGAATTGGTTCAGTTCAACTAAACTTGTCGTCTTTCAGACTCAGATTTGTTTCTTCATCAGTCCACAGGTTCTCATCCGCCGCCATCTCAGTTTTGTGTTTTTTCTTTTTACCTCCTCGCGAATGCTCGAAACGCTTCATCTTGACCTCAATTAAGGAATCCATTAGAGATGTAAATAACGCTAAGCCCCACAACCTGACAGGAATAATCACAAAAGTGAGGAGGGATTTTCTGTAAGGCAGAGTAAACATGGAACCAGCGTAATGAATCTAACGGGAAACATGCAGCGTTTGTATGTAAATGTTCTGTACATATAGGACATAAAAGCGGTCCGATTCGGATTGGACGCGGAGCGATAAGACTGTCAGAGTGTTTAATGCTGTCAGGTCGGGGAGGGAGAAGGTCGGCTAATAGTTGCCTGGAAACAAGTGGGTTGTTTGGTTTTTATTTAGGGGAAACATCACAGGAAGCCTCGACGTCCAAACTCTGAGTCGAACCGCCAACAACCCGGGTCGCAGCAACAGAATAAATATCTCATAAAACACAATTTAGGAGCACATAATGGGTTCATTCCTCTGCTGTGTGATTGGGATTCTAAAACAACTCACGTCCTGTTTGTTCCTCTGTCCTATTACTGCTGGTGTGTTGCTGTATTTTCTTGTCATGCACTTTAAAAAGAAAAAAAAATCATGAAAAATCCTCACATCCCACTCAGGAAAAGTTTTAGTGATAAAACTTCAAGAATTAAATCGGTTAATATCCAACAGACCAGAACTACACAATCCAAAGCCTCTCCCACTGAAAAACATCATCATGTCGAATAAACCTTTAAAATCAGCCCAAATTACATTTTTAATTCAAGTAAAATGTAAAATTTCTATCAGATTTTTCCAGAAACTGCAGCATCTTGAATTAACGATGTTGTCGTCTTTGTTTTCACCTCGTAGAGAAGAAAGTGTGGACGGTTTTGTCCCACAACAGCTCGGCTCCGGTCACCGTCCAGAGCTCCTCCCTGCAGAAACCTCATGTCATGAGGCTGAACTACAGCGCCTCGGCCGAGCAGCTGAGAGCCATCGTATCCGGGTCAGAACAGTGCCAACAGGAAGTGGTTTACAGCTGCAGGAAGTCCCGCCTATTTAACACCAGGGGTGAGTCGTTTTCTTCTGTGGAAATGTAGCGTTTGTGGTCGAATGTTTGTTTATGATAGTGAAAGTTGTACACTGAGAACAGGTGAATTATGAATTAATTTTAATGTCAAAGCGAAAACAGATTTCTACAAGGACTTTATGTAAAATAAGTGATTGTACAAAGACTTCTGGATCTGAAGGTCCAGTCTCTGGTGGATCAGAACTCCTGGATAGAACTACACCATGAAGACTGAAGAACCAAGAAACTCTGAGAAAAAGTTGTTGAAAAGCATCAGTCAGGATGATACAAGAACATTTCCAAGTTCCTGAAGATCTCCTGGAGTCCAGTTAAATCCATCACTAAGAAATGGAAAGAAGATGGAACATGAATAAATCTGACTAGAACAGGACGTTCTCAAGACCGGAGAGACTAGAGAGGGAGGCCACCAAGACTCCTATGACTCCTCTGAAGGAGAAAGAGACTAGAGAGGGAGGCCACCAAGACTCCTATGACTCCTCTGAAGGAGAAAGAGACTAGAGAGGGAGGCCACCAAGACTCCTATGACTCCTCTGAAGGAGAAAGAGACTAGAGAGGGAGGCCACCAAGACTTCTATGACTCCTCTGAAGGAGTTCCAGCTTCAGCAGCTGAGATGTTAGAGACTGTTCATCCAACAGCTGTTGTCTGTTCTTCACCAGTCAAAGCTTTATGGAGACAAAGAGAAAGACTCTGTTGGAAAAAGCTCCAATTAAATCTGGACTGGAGTTCACCAGAAGACATGTGGAGACTCTGAAGACACCTGGAAGAAGGTTCTTTGGTCTGAGGAGACCAGGATGGAGCTTTTAGTCCATCAGACTAGATGATATGTTTGATGGACAGCAAACACTGAACATCATCACAAACACACCATCAGCACTGTGAAGCATGGTGGTGGAATCATCATGATGTGAAGCATGGTGGTGGCATCATCATGATGTGAAGCATGGTGGTGGCAGCATCATGATGTGAAGCATGGTGGTGGCAGCATCATGACGTGAAGCATGGTGGTGGCAGCATCATAATGCGAGGCACGGTGGTGGCAGCATCATGATGCCAAATGTGCATCCAATAAATCCAGACTTTTGGGGGTTGAATTCTTATGCAGTCACTTATATTAGGTTTGATGTTTTCCTGAATTAACTGACTTCACTTTGACATGATGTCGTTTAGTTTGAGTGAATCTTCTGGTAAATCAGTCGGACTTGACGGTTTCAGCTAAGTTGGACCGGTTCAAAGTTGTGAAGATGCCGGAGTGGTTAGAGGCTGTCTGTTCTTCCTGCCACAAAAAATAATGGATTCATCCTGGAAGGCTTTCAATGTAGAGCTTTTCTCATTATTCACTAGAGATTGTCACCAATGGACTTGATGTGTGGATTTCATCTGTAATTTTAAGGTTTAGCAAAGACTGTTTGAGACGATGTTTACAGCTCTGGAAACTGTTTTGTGTCTTGTTTTTGTCGTTTTGTGTCTTGTTTTTTTCGTTTTGTGTCTTGTTTTTGTCATTTTGTGTCTTGTTTTTGTTATGTCTTGTTTTTGTCGGCTTGTGTCTTGTTTTTGTCATTTTGTCTTGTTTTTATTTTGCATTTTGTTTTTGTCATTTTATGTTTTGTTTTTGTCGTTTTGTGTCTCATTTTTGTCGTTTTATGTCTTGTTTTTGTCATTGTGTCGTAGTTTTTGTCATTTTATATCTTGTTTTTTTCATTTTGTGTCTTGATTTTGTCGTTTTGTGTCTTGTGTTGGTCATTTTGTGTCTTGTTTTTGTCGTTTTGTGTCTTGTTTTTGTTGTTTCATAGCTTGCTTTTGTCGTTTTGTGTCTTGTTTTTGTTGTTTCATATCTTGCTTTTGTTGTTTTGTGTCTTGTGTTGGTCATTTTGTGTCTTGTTTTTGTCGTTTTGTGTCTTGTTTTTGTTGTTTCATAGCTTGCTTTTGTCGTTTTGTGTCTTGTTTTTGTTGTTTCATATCTTGCTTTTGTTGTTTTGTGTCTTGTTTTTGTCATTTTCTGTTTTCTTTCTGTCATTCTGTATCTTCTTTTTGTTGTTTTGTGTCTTTTTTTGTCATTTTGTGTCTTGTTTTTGTATTTTTATGTCGTGTTTTTGTCATTTTCTGTTTTCTTTGTCATTTTGAGTGTTGTTGTTTCATGTCTTGTTTTTGTCTTTTGTCAAATTTGTCATTTTATTTCTTTTTTTTTTGTCTTTTATGTCTTGTGTTTGTCTGGAAACTTCCGACCGCTCCAAGCATTTTTTCTGTGGTTGTAATGATAAACAGAAAAACACAAACCAAAATAATCCAGCAGGACTGTTTGTTTTACCAGATGTTCCACTTCTTTTTGTGTTCTCCGCTGGAAGTCGTCCTGCTGCGCCTCCAGATCGTCCTTATTCAAAGCAACGAGGACTGAAGTCAGCGTGGTCGCGTCTCCGATCTCTTTGTAGCGTCCGAGCTGAAGCGCAGCAGAACCTGTGGCGTCCCGACATCCAAACATTTGCTTTTAAATCATGAAACATTCATGAAGTCCCAGATTGTGCCGTTCCCCGGGTGCCACGTGTGCACAAACAAACAAGTTCATTATCGCAGCAGACATCAAAAACAGCCTATTTAATGGCGGCGTGAACAGTGAGAACAGCCAGGATGTTTTTAGCTGCTGTCTTTGTTGTTGAAGTGCAGGCATCTCCTGTGGAAAAGAGTCAAGCGTCTCTTTGTACTTTATTGAGCGTGTAGATCCAGACAATGTCCCTTTTGACAGCGGCAACATATTCCAATAATTTTTTATGACAAAACAGAGCTCATCATGCTAATTTACAGCGAGATGAACAACAACGGCAGCAGATGTTGAAAGAAGCCCGCTGGGTTTCCAGATGCAGACCAATGGAAGTTCACCTCCAGTCGCTGGAGTTTAACTGTACGACGTGTTTCCTCTGCTGCCAGTCTCCTGCTCACTTCAAACACAGATGTTCAGTCGTGTAATCTTCTTGTAATAGTTCAACTGTGGCCCGATTTGCATTTTAAACACATTGTTTTCTCTTTATTTAACGGTGGTAATGAATTCAGTTTGCTCAGAGGTAGCTGTTGTTGGCTTTTAACGTGACGCCCAAACAATGAAACATTCGCAGCAGCCGTTTAATTGCTGCTCAGCTTCTGCCTCTCTTGTTATTTTCACATTTTTACTTCCATCCTGCCATGTTTTCTTTTTGTTTGTTTCGTGAACTGGCTTTGTGTAAAACAAACAAACAAAAAGCCAGTGGAAGCTGCATGAGACGAGTGATGTTTAGACGGCTGTTGTTGAAGGTTTAGATCAGGAATCTCTAACTGATGGACCAGATTATACAGACCTGGATCTGTAACCAGTACACTGTAATGGGTTTTAAATTTGATGGGTGGCTTCTATTTTACCGGAGCAGCTTTTACAGAGTGTACAGCATTAGTTTATCAGCTCAGAAACACTCAGACCAGTTAGGTAGACCAGTGGTTCAACCAAAACCCCACAAAGATTCAATGTTTTCACATAAAACCTGGTTATAGTTGACACAGAATACAGTGAAAATACCGCAACTGAAAGCGTCACCATGACAAATAAACCTTTCAATGATCATCATAATCCATTTATTACAGTAAAGAGAAAGGAAGTCCAGTCAGAGTTTCCTTAAATACCTTACGGTAATCCAACAGTCAACTGAAATAATCCACTCTAGGGTTTCCAGGAATCCAACGGAAAAGAAGAACCAAAATAAGGAAATATCTTCCAACTGTTCATTCACTTCCAGGGAAAAGAATAATCCAACTCAAAGTGCTGCCGTCCGGTTAAGGAACGGAGGATTAAACAAAGAAACAAACAAAGAACATGCAACCTTTGCCGACTCACGTTTGCTGAGTAGATGCACCGTGCTGCAGTTTTGCATCCTCCAGTGAAGGTCTGGTGACTGGGAATAACCTGAGGAGGCCTCAGAGAATCCATCTACCACTGATGTACCCCCACCATGCTGCTCTGGAGGAGGTCAGATATAGGAAGCAGCAGAGTCGGCTCACCAAGAGTGTGGAAAAACGAGAGCATTTTACTGGCTGGAATGCTGATGGGGCGTAGAGGTCAGGTGAATGGACAGAACCATACATTTTCTCCATACACTTCATACTGTTGCCACAGTAGGAATTCAGCCGTCCCATGTGACGCCACTCAGCCAATGAAGTCCCTGCATTTCAGGTGCTAAACATCACAGCTGTGTTCAGTTGAGAGGCGAAGGACAGACAAAAAAGATAAATAAATAAATCGACACTGAGAGGAAAATTGTTGCCCCTGTTCAGCTCAACATCCAGCTGTAATCCAGCTTCTCAACTATGAACATAATCCAAACTAAATCTGATTCCAGACTCACCAATGAGCTCCAGATATGTTTGAGAATGACCCTGATACCGTTCAGACCAGATTCAGAATACTAGCAAGACAGCAGCAGGGATATAAAGGAGTGATATGAGACAGGAAAATAAATGTAGAAGTGTTGAATTGTTTATTTATTTTTTAAATTTAGGTATTGTTAAAGATGTATATAAGTTTGTTCAGGTTGTTCAGTCATTATTTTAACATGTAGAGTTTATTATTCCACCAAGGAACACGGCAGAGTTATGAGACGATCAGCGTACGTTGGTTTGTGAATCTGTCCGTCTGTCAGCAACATTACTCAAAAACAGACCAACGGATTTTGATGATATTTTCAGTGAAGGTCAGAAATGACACAAGGACCAAGTGATTAGATTTTAGCAGTGATGCAGCTTATAGTCTGGATCCACGGATTTATTAAAGATTTCTGGATCACTGCCAGATAGCGGCATGACATCACTGTAACCATGACAACAAGTGAACACTACATCAGCTGATTGTGATCCTGCTACAAATCCACTGATGAGGACTTATCAGGACTCATCCATCAGAAATGATCCAAGGAACAACTGATTAAATTGTGGGGGTGTTTCTGAGTCCCATCAATTCCTGCTGCCCGCTACATATTTAGGTCACGTGATCTGGTATCTGTACATAACATACACATGCAGAACACATGTCTGTGATCAGAGCAAGGTCATTTTTTTATTACAGATTTAAGGAAACGATCTGACTGAGCAGCCCGAGTTCTGCTCTCTGAGTGCTTTTCTTGATAAATGTTGTCAAAATGTTTTGAATCGTACTGAATTTATTACATTTGATGTCACTTATTAAAAACTACTGGGTTACATCCACATATATCACACTAATGCATGTTAGATTTTATGATGTTCTGGACCTCTGCTTTAGTACATTTTCTCTGACTGGACCTCTGAGTTCTAGTTGAATACATCTGGTCTAGAGCTTCACAGGAAACGGGATCGGTGGAGTTTAAAGATCTGTGCTGGAGCGTCGGCCTGCAAACCCTTGTAGTGCTGTTGGTTTGAGAGGGAAGCTCCTCCAGCCTCTCTTCCTCTGGAGTTTAACCCTCCCTCAAACTGACCTGTTTTAAAGTTTGAAAATGTGGAAAAATATATATATTTTCAGAGTGAAACTTCTGATGTCCACATTTTGAACATTTTTGGGAAATCTTTGAACATTTTTTGGTGGGAAAAAAGAAATTTTAAAAATGTTTAAGAACATTCACATAAAAATCAACCAAAATCCAGCGAATTTTGCTGGATTTTGGTTGATTTTTATGTGAATGTTCTTAAAGAAAACATTAGAAGTTTTACTGATATATATGGAATCATTTTAGATATTTTTAGGATTTTTTGGAAGATTTTTACTAATTTTTTTGAAAATATTTACAAGAATTTTCTTGCCAAATTTGGGGGATGTTTTTAAAATAAAACTTTTAAGGGAATCTTTTAAAGAATTTTTGGAATTTTCTTCCTGAAGGTTTTGCAAATTTTCAGAAATTTGGGGGATTTTTTTTGCTGAATTTGTGGATTTTTTTCCGACAAGGAAACACTATTTTTTGGTGCCTGTAAATGAGGACAACAGGAGGGTTAAATGCACCTCATTGTGGCTGACATCTGAGTCAGAGCGAGTGTTTTTGCTTTTTATTCCACCTCTGAGTGTTTCAGACTCCGGCTGCTCGTCAGGCTTTATGCAGCGATTATCAAATTGTTGATTTCCGCTCATTCCGGCGGAGGACAGAGGGTTAGATGTGTTTGCTTTCTTAATGCGTTCTGTCAATATCCAGCCAGTTTGAGGGAGACGCTGACCTCTCCTTGAGGAAGTATTGATTGTTGCCTCGTCTTATTTGTGTACCTGTTCGGTGTCGGAGAGAACGAGGGATGTGTTATCTCTGCAAGGACGAGGAGGAGAGGCTGAAGACGTGATTATTTCCAGCCTTTGTCATGCAAATGTCAGCGCTGCTGTAGCCTCGCCTGCTCTGCCGATGCAACAACGCTCAGATCCAGACGACATTAACCCTCCTGTTGTCTTCATTTACAGGCACCAAAAAATATAGTTTCCTTCTCTGAACAAAAATCCAAAAATTCAGCAAAAAAATTCCCCAAATTTCTGATAATTTGCAAAAACTTCAGGAAGAAAACTCCAATAATTCCTTAAAAATTTCCCTTAAAAGTTTTATTTTTTTAAAGAAATCAATTAATCCCCCAAATTTGGCAAGAAATAAAAAATAAATAAAAAAAACTAATACTTGTAAATATTTTTTTAAAAATGAGTAAAAATCTTCCCCAAAAAAATCCTAGAAATATCTACAGTGATTCCATATATATCAGTAAAAATTGTGATATTTTCTTTAAGAACATTCACAAAAAAATCAACCAAAATCCAGTAAAATTCACTGGATTTTGGTTGATTTTTATGTGAATGTTCTTAAGAAACATTTTCTTTACATTTCTTTTTTTCCACAAAAAATGTTAAAAAATTGAACATCAGAAGTTTCACTGTGAAATTATATTTTTCTCCACATTTTCAAACTTTAAAACGGATTAATTTGAACCGCAGGACGACTGGAATTGTAAATTTTTTGTGAATTTTTTGGTCTCTTTTTTTGTTTCGCTTCGTGTAGTTTTAGTTTTTTGTCATTTTTTTCTCGCTTTTGCCATTTTGTATTGTTTTTGTCAGTTTGTGTCTCATTTTAGTAATATTTTGTCTTGCTATTGTTGTCTTTTGTCTTTTTTTTGTCTGACATTTGTCGTTTGACTCATGTTTTTGTCATTGTGTTGCTCGCTTTTGTAATTTTTGGTCTCGTTCTTGTCGTTTTGTGTCTTTTTTTGTTGCTTTGTAACTTTTTTGTCAATTTTTTTGTCTCTTTTTTGTTTTGCTTTGTGTAGTTTGTCTCATTTTTTGTCATTTTCTTTCTCAGTTTTGCCATTTTGTTTGCTGGATTTTGGTTGATTTTTTTCTGAATGTTCTTAAGAAACATTTTTTTTTACATTTCTTTTTTTCCACCAAAAAAATGTTAAAAAATGGAACATCAGACGTTTCACTGTGAAATTATACTTTTCTCCACATTTTCAAACTTTAAAACGGATCAATTTGACCCGCAGGACGACTGGAATTGTAACTTTTTTGTGAAATTTTTTGTCTCTTTTTTTGTTTTGCTTCGTGTAATTTGTCTGAAATTTTTTTGTCATTTTTTTCTCGCTTTTGCCATTTTGTGTTGTAATTTTGTCAGTTTGTGTCTCATTTTTGTAATATTGTGTCTTGCTATAGTTGTCTTTGTTCTTTTTTTGTCTGGCATTTGTCGTTTGACTCGTGTTTTTGTCGTTTTGTATCTTTTATTGTTGCTTTGTAACTTTTTTGTCAATTTTTTTTGTCTCTTTTTTGTTTTGCTTCGTGTAGTTTGTGTAATTTTTTTGTCATTTTGTTTCTCGGTTTTGCCATTTTGTTTGCTGGATTTTGGTTGATTTTTTTTGTGAATGTTCTTAAGAAACATTTTTAACATTTGTTTTTTTCCACTAAAAAATGCTCAAAGATTTCCCAAAAATGCTGAAAATGTGGACATCAGAAGTTTCACTGTGAAATTATTTTTTTTTTCTCCACATTTTCAAACTTTAAAACGGATCAATTTGACCCACGTACAGGACGACTGGAATTGTAACTTTTTTGTGAAATTTTTTGTCTCTTTTTTTGTTTTATTTGTACAGTTTGTCTCATTTTTTGTCATTTTGTTTCTCAGTTTTGCCTTTTTTTTTTGCTGGATTTTGGTTGATTTTTTTCTGAATGTTCTTAAGAAACATTTTTAACATTTCTTTTTTTCCACCAAAAAATGTTCACAGATTTCCCAAAAATGTTGAAAATGTGGACATGAGAAGTTTGAGTGTGAGAACATTTGTATTTTGCACATTTTCAAGCTTTAAACGGGTCACTGTGAGCTGCAGGGCGACTGGACGGTTAAACTGTGGGTCACAGGTCGTCGCTCGTCCAGCTTTTCTACAGTTCGTCCATGCAGAGATGCAGACAGGTGGCTGCAGGTGTTTGCAGCGCTGTGACGTCCATCCAGACATCACCGTGTCCTAATGGAGCTGTAATGAATGCCGGATAGCAGCGCAGCGCAGCGCCGCCACATGTGACACTTGATTATGTGTGGTGACGTGCAGCCTAATGGCTTCTCGGGGCTCGTGGCCTCTTTGCCATGCGAGGTCACGCTGTGTGACGGATGATTGAAGCAGGAACACTTAACCCCTTCCTGGAGGTGATGAATTACGTCGCTTCGCTGTCAACGGCCGATGAGCAAAATAACCCGTTTGATGAATGTATGAACCGCAAACTGCAAATTCATGAGGAAGTAATTAACCTCAAGATGAATTTATCAGAAATAAAGGATGCTGTGTGCATGGAGACACAACGGAGCAAAACCACAGACAAAATGAGCTATCAAGGAAAATAAATGAAGCGGGATAATGTAAGCAGAAGTCAGAAACGGACATGCAGTCCAATCATTATATGCAGAATAGTCAGAGCATCATTTATTGGAACCTATAACTGGATCCGTTTTATTCTCAAGCACGTTTCCACATGCGAGGAAACTAACGAGATACTTTGGCTGCAAAACTGGCAAGTGGAGCATTTTTAAAGAGGATATTTCAGAGATTTCAGACAAACGGAGTGTAGCAAATCCAAGGAATCATAAAAAGTAACAAAAATGTGCAAATTGTTCACTAGAGAATGTGTAAGATCACACAGAATGTAATATAAACTACTTGAACCTTAAAGAGACTTAAAGACTTAAAGAGACTTTATTGTCATTGTTCAGAAGTACAGCGAAATTTGTCTGAAGAACACAATTAGCAGCAGTGCAAATAATAAAAATAGTTAAAAAATACTCTTAAATAATAAAAAAAAAAACACCTGTCGCTGCTGCTGAAAAGAATCTTGCATTAACTGCAGATTGTAAATAGGTAAAACTATAAATTTAAAATCATTTCTAGACCATGACAAGTTGTTTTGATCATAAAGTAAAATACTAGATTGTTCATTGTTCTTTTGTCACTTTGTGTCTCATTATTGTAATATTTTGTCTTGTTTTTGTTGTTGTGTTTCTTGCTTTTGTCATTTTTGGTCTTGCTTGTGTCATTTGTGTAATTTTTGTCTCGTTTTTTGTCATTTTGTGCCTAATTTTGTAATATTTGTCTTGTTTTTGTTGTTTGTAATGTGGAAATGATAAACTGAGGCTGAATGTTGATGAAACTGAATTTAATTTTCTTCATAAATTTCAGGTAGTTCATGATGTTTAGTAAAAGATAATTCCTGAAATATGAACGTTTTTGCACTAAAACAAAGGAACCATTAGGAGTTGTGGTCATTTCTAGGTTACTATGCTGTGATTTTACTGGTTTTACTGGACATCAGACTGGTTTTAATGTGGAACCTGGACTGAGATGAGTTTTCCTCTCCTGCTCTACAGGGTTAATGTGTGCTTTTGGTGGAGAATGAGGTGAAATCACTGAACGTCCATGTTTAAACTCTGACTAATCATAATTCTAGGTTGAGATATCTTTACTTCACTTTCAGCTGAGGAGGACTCCATCAGAAACAGACCAACCTAATGTGCTTGAGTTGCTGTTTATCTCCCATCTGTGGTTTCCTTATCGTCTTACCGCCGTGTTCTGCTCCCCTCAGGCCTTTCTGAGGTTCCTCCTGTCTGGTTCGGCCTCTTCAGGCGGTTGTGGGCGTCTGGTTGTCTCGGCTGACTGTCTGGTGTTTGGTTGCAGATGGAAGCCCGCTGTCCTGGTGGCTGGACCGTGATGGGGAGAGGAGGAGCTACTGGGGAGGCTTCCTGCCTGGAGTCCAGCAGTGCTCCTGCAGCCTGGAGGAAAACTGTGTCGACATGAACTACTTCTGCAACTGCGACGCCGACACGGACGCATGGTACGCATCACGCAACGTTTAAATCCTCAAAATTCACCCCATTTCAAGTTTGGAAATGTGGGGAAAAAATCTGTTTTCACAGTGAAACTTCTGATGTCCACATTTTCAACATTTTTGGAAAATCTTTGAACATTCCATCCATCCATCCATCCATCCATCCATTATCTATACACCACTTAATCCTCACTAGGGTCATGGGGGGCTGGAGTCTATCCCAGCTGAGTCAGGTGAAGGCAGGGGACACCCTAGACAGGTCACCAGTCTGTCACAGGGCTACATACAGAGACAAACAATCACTCTCACTTTCACACCTACGGGCAATTTAGAATCATCAATTAACCTCAGCATATTTTTGGACTGTGGGAGGAAGCCGGAGTACCCGGAGAGAACCCACGCATGCACAGGGAGAACATGCAAACTCCATGCAGAAAGATCCCGGGAAAGCCGGGATGCGAACCAGGGACCTTCTAGCTGCAAGGTGAAAGTGCTAACCACTACACCACTGTGCAGCCCTCTTTGAACATTTTTTGGTGGAAAAAAAAAAATGTTAAAAATGATTCTTAAGAACATTCACAAAAAAATCAACCAAAATCTGGCAAACAAAATGGCAAAAAAATTACACAAACTACACAAAGCAAAACAAAAAAGAGAGAAAAAGTTTGACAAAAAAGTTACAAAGCAACAAAAAAGACACAAAATGACAAGAATGAGACAAAAAAATTACAAAAGCGAGCAACAAAACGACAAATGTCAGACAAAAAAGACAACAATAGCAAGACACAATATTACAAAAATGTGGCACAAACTGACAACAACACAACACAAAATGGCAAAGCGAGAAAAAAATGACAAAAAAATTAGACAAACTACACGAAGCAAAACACAAAAAGAGACAAAATTTGGCAAAAAAGTCACAACTCCTGTCGTCCTGCAGGTCAAATTGATCCGTTTTAAAGTTTGAAAATGTGAAAAAATTAATATTTTCACAGTGAAACTTCTGATGTCCACATTTTCAACTTTTTTTGGTGGAAAAAAATGTTAAAAATGTTTCTTAAGAACATTCACATAAAAATCAACCAAAATCCGGCGAAATTCACTGGATTTTGGTAGATTTTTATGTGAATGTTCTTAAAGAAAATATCAGAAGTTTTACTGATATATATGGAATCACTTTAGATATTTTTAGGATTTTTGGAAGATATTTACTCATTTTTTAAAAAAATATTTGCATTTTTTTTATTTCTTGGCAAATTTGGGGGATTGTTTTTTTTTTATAAAACTTAAGAGAAACTTTTAAGGAATTATTGGAATTTTCTTCCTGAAGGTTTTGCAAACTTTCAGAAATTTGAGGAATTTTTTTGCTGATTTTTTGGATTTTTATTCAGACAAGGAAAAACTATTTTAACAGCTAATTTAACAGCTAATTATTGCAGATTTCTGTGAACCCATTAGAACATTTCACTGCTGCAGGAGGAAGGACGGCAGTGTTTCCTCCTACAGACATTTATAATTCATCAGCTTAATGCATTGAAGTTAAGGGGCCAATAATTTAAGTTAATGGTTAACCAATAATAGCTGACATTGATTTAAGATCATTTAAAGCAGTATTTACCAGATGTACACGTGGATTTTTATGGTGATGGATAATGTTATTTCCTGCACTTCAAAGTGTGTCGTGGATGATTTCCAATGTTTAAAACTCTCACTTATATGACTGTAATTTGTGGGAATAAGTGGCTTCCCAGTGAACCTTTAATTGCTTTTTGATCTGGGTGGATTTGACCTCGTGTTCCTCTGGTTTTTTTTTCTCCTATTTTGGTAAATTTGGGAAACGATAATTATTTTTGCACATCATATTTGTTGAGAGGAACTCCCAGAGCTTCATTAACTAGAACCTGCGACTAGTTTTAATCTGAATCAGGATCCAAAGTTTAATTCCCAGCAGGTTTCCACATGTGAGGAATTTAACGTGGCATTTGTAGAATTTTTTAATAGGAGGATAAATGTAGATCTGGCAGGTCAATAGACAGCAAGCATAGCAAATCCAAGGAATTATAAACATGATAAAAATATTTCCAATGTGCAGGAATGATGCAAGATTAAAGAGGATGTAGAATAACAGCCTTGGAAAGTGCAAAAGGATAATATCATATTAATTCTTAACCAAGCAGCTGCAGAATGCAGGATAGTATTATTATATTTATCTACAATATTTAAAGTTGGTTGTTATTTCAGCGTCAGCACAGGCTGCCAGCTTTCAGTCATTTTGAAATGTTTCTGTCATGTTGATCAATGTTTTCGTCATTTTGGACAGTTTATAGCTGATTTTAGATGATTTGGAGGTCATTTTTGACAGTTTTTCGTTATTTTGGATAACTTTAGGCGATTTTTGACAGTTTTTAGGTGATTTTCAACAATCTGTAGTTGATTTTGGTCAACATTTTGTCATTTTGGACATTTTTAGGTGATTCTGGTCGTTTCATAGCTCATGTTGAACAAAGTTTTAGTCTATTTGAACAGTTTTTACGTGATTTTGGATGATTCAAAGTAATTTTGGTCAACTTTTTTGTTATTTTGGACATTTTTAGGTGATTTTGGATGATTTCTAGGTCATTTTGGACAATTTGTTTGTCATTTTGGACCGTTTTAAGTGATTTGGGGACATTTTGACCAGATTTTGGAGTCGTTTTAGACAGTTTTGAAGCTATTTTGGACTAGTAAACATTCACTTTGGACAGTTTTCAAGCTATTTCAGACAGGTTTTAATAAAGCAAAATACTGCCTAACAGTGTAGATTAATGTAACGCAATAAGTTTGTGTTTTTGGTGGAGAATGTGGGTTTAACAGGGGCTTTTCAGTTCATCTTAAAATAGTTCTATTTAGATCCTTAATGTTATTTTGAACTCTACAGAACGATGTTGTGGAATTCTGCCTCATCAGAACATCATTACAGATACCTTGAGTTTAGTTTTGACACTACAGATATTTGTATTTAATTAGTGAATACTGTGACACCACTAAAGTCTGATAATTACAAAGCTGTGGTTCTCCATAAACTGCTCCTGCTGAGATCTTTCCATGTCGTTTTCTAACCATCTCATCCTCCACAGCAGCCGCCATCATTGCTGTTAAATATGTTGAAATGTTTTGCTGAATCAACATCCAAAGGGAAGCGTCACTAGAACGACATCGTTGAGCAGAAATCTATCTGCAAATGTTCCCCCAGCCCCTCCAAACGTCTGTAATTTTAATCCCACACAGTTGCTAAACGTTAAAACCTGCCCCAGATGCACACGTTTTGTCATTTCATTTCTTCTCCTTTCTGGTGGCGTATATCTCTGCTCTGTGTCTATATAAAGAGCTGCTGTTCCCTCAGCAGCAGCTGGAGATCCTCAGGCAGGAACCGTCCTCCTCTTCCTCCTCTTCCTCCTCTTCCTCCTCTTCCTCCTCTTCCTCCTCTTCCTCCTCTTCCTCCTCTTCCTCCTCTTCCTCCTCTCCTGGAACCCTGAAGGAACCAAACATCTGCTGGTGGCGTCTCTGGGTTGAGGAGCTCCGGCTTCTTCTTTTTAACCTCTTCTGAAGACTTGCTCACAGAACGCTCTTTTAATTTTTACATCTGCTTTTGTTCTCGGCTGCTGAGTTTTATTCTTTATGTGTCGCTTGAGTTTTGCTCTATTTTACCCTTAAAGTCACTCATTGCTCTCATATTTTATGCATTGTGTTGCATTTTATGGTCTTCTATCTTTCATTGTTTTTCCTTTTTGTTCATCTTTTACACAACTGTGTTTTTATAGATCTCTGATCTCGATAAATTCAACACTAATAAACGTTATTATTGTTAGAATTATCTATTAATAATCGATTTCAAATCAAAAGCGCATTGTAAAACTATTCGATTAGCAGATTATAAGAGCAGCGATTCAAATGAGTTTAAACTGACAACGTTTTGTTGATGTTTTATGTTGTTTTCCCTCAACATCCTCGATAACATCTGGAAAACGTTTTTCAAATCTGGACCAATCATAAAGTTTTAGGTCATAAAGTAAAATACTAGATTGTTTATTCTTCTTTTGTCGTTCTGTGTCTCATTTTTGTAATGTTTTGTCTGGTTTTTGGGGGTTTTTTGGTCATTTTTTTGTCTTGTTTTTGTCATTTGTCAATTTTTTTGTCGCTTTGTAACTTTATTGTCTGATTTTTTTTGTCTGTTTTTGTTTTGTTTCATGTCGTTTGTCTTGTTTTTGTCATTTTGTGTTTCATTTTTGTAATATTTTGCCTTGTTTTCATAGTTTTTTGTCTTTTTTGTCAGACTTTTGTCATTTGAATCGTTTTTGTCATTTTGTAACTTTTTTCAAAATGTTTCTCTTTTATTTTGTGTTATTTGTCTTATTTTTGTCGCTTTCTGTCTCATTTTTGTAATATTTTTTCTTGTTTTTGCTGTTTTTTTTTTATCTTTTTTTTGTCTGACTTTAGTTGTTTTAATCCTCCAGTAAATCCTCTCTGGTTCAGTTCCAGGTGACTAAATGTTGTGTTCCTTTGTAGACACTTTGTGATCTGGAAGTTCTAATGTGGAAATGATTTTTATTTTTTTATTTATTTTTATTTAACCAGGAGAGATCCCGTTGAGATGATAAACTGAGGCTGAATGTTGATGAAACTGTACTTATTTTTCTTCATTAATTTCATGTTGTTCATGATGTTTAGTAAAAAGATAATTCCTTAAATGTGAACATTTTTGCACTAAAACAACGGAACCATTAGGAGTTGTGGTTATTTAGAGGTTATTATGCTGTGGTTTTACTGGTCCGGTCCACTGGAGATCAAACTGGACTGGACGACGGTTTATCCTGAAATGATTAATTCCGGCTCGTATTGGACGCTACAGTTGTGATCAGACTAATCATGCTTGGAACAAAGGCTGTGGAGTGTTTGTGGAGAGAGTTATGGTTAGTGTTGGTGATTGTGGAGAGAGTTAGTGTTAGTGATTGTGGAGAGAGTTATGGTTAGTGTTAGTGTTTGTGGAGAGAGTTAGTGTTAGTGTTAGTGATTGTGGAGAGAGTTAGTGTTAGTGATTGTGGAGAGAGTTATGGTTAGTGTTAGTGTTTGTGGAGAGAGTTATGGTTAGTGTTAGTGATTGTGGAGAGAGTTATGGTTAGTGTTAGTGATTGTGGAGAGAGTTATGGTTAGTGTTAGTGATTGTGGAGAGAGTTATGGTTAGTGTTAGTGATTGTGGAGAGAGTTATGGTTAGTGTTAGTGATTGTGGAGAGAGTTATGGTTAGTGTTAGTGTTTGTGGAGAGAGTTATGGTTAGTGTTGGTGATTGTGGACAGAGTTAGTGTTAGTGTTAGTGATTGTGGAGAGAGTTAGTGTTAGTGTTTGTGGAGAGAGTTATGGTTAGTGTTAGTGTTTGTGGAGAGAGTTATGGTTAGTGTTGGTGATTGTGGACAGAGTTAGTGTTAGTGTTAGTGATTGTGGAGAGAGTTAGTGTTAGTGTTTGTGGAGAGAGTTATGGTTAGTGTTAGTGATTGTGGAGAGAGTTAGTGTTAGTGATTGTGGAGAGAGTTATGGTTAGTGTTGGTGATTGTGGACAGAGTTAGTGTTAGTGTTAGTGATTGTGGAGAGAGTTAGTGTTAGTGTTTGTGGAGAGAGTTATGGTTAGTGTTAGTGATTGTGGAGAGAGTTAGTGTTAGTGATTGTGGAGAGAGTTATGGTTAGTGTTAGTGTTTGTGGAGAGAGTTAGTGTTAGTGTTAGTGATTGTGGAGAGAGTTAGTGTTAGTGATTGTGGAGAGAGTTATGGTTAGTGTTAGTGTTTGTGGAGAGAGTTAGTGTTAGTGTTTGTGGAGAGAGTTATGGTTAGTGTTAGTGTTTGTGGAGAGAGTTAGTGTTAGTGTTTGTGGAGAGAGTTATGGTTAGTGTTAGTGATTGTGGAGAGAGTTATGGTTAGTGTTAGTGTTTGTGGACAGAGTTAGTGTTAGTGTTTGTGGAGAGAGTTAGTGTTAGTGTTAGTGATTGTGGAGAGAGTTATGGTTAGTGTTAGTGTTTGTGGAGAGAGTTATGGTTACTGTTAGTGATTGTGGACAGAGTTATGGTTAGTGTTAGTGTTTGTGGACAGAGTTAGTGTTAGTGTTAGTGTTTGTGGAGAGAGTTATGGTTAGTGTTAGTGTTTGTGGAGAGAGTTATGGTTAGTGTTAGTGTTTGTGGAGAGAGTTATGGTTAGTGTTGGTGATTGTGGAGAGAGTTATGGTTAGTGTTAGTGTTTGTGGAGAGAGTTATGGTTAGTGTTGGTGATTGTGGAGAGAGTTAGTGTTTGTGGAGAGAGTTATGGTTAGTGTTAGTGATTGTGGACAGAGTTATGGTTAGTGTTAGTGATTGTGGAGAGAGTTATGGTTAGTGTTGGTGATTGTGGAGAGAGTTATGGTTAGTGTTGGTGATTGTGGAGAGAGTTAGTGTTTGTGGAGAGAGTTATGGTTAGTGTTAGTGATTGTGGACAGAGTTATGGTTAGTGTTAGTGATTGTGGAGAGAGTTATGGTTAGTGTTAGTGATTGTGGAGAGAGTTATGGTTAGTGTTGGTGATTGTGGAGAGAGTTAGTGTTTGTGGAGAGAGTTATGGTTAGTGTTAGTGATTGTGGACAGAGTTATGGTTAGTGTTAGTGTTTGTGGAGAGAGTTATGGTTAGTGTTGGTGATTGTGGAGAGAGTTATGGTTAGTGTTGGTGATTGTGGAGAGAGTTATGGTTAGTGTTGGTGATTGTGGAGAGAGTTAGTGTTTGTGGAGAGAGTTATGGTTAGTGTTAGTGTTTGTGGAGAGAGTTATGGTTAGTGTTAGTGTTTGTGGAGAGAGTTATGGTTAGTGTTGGTGATTGTGGAGAGAGTTATGGTTAGTGTTGGTGATTGTGGAGAGAGTTAGTGTTTGTGGAGAGAGTTATGGTTAGTGTTGGTGATTGTGGACAGAGTTAGTGTTAGTGTTAGTGATTGTGGAGAGAGTTAGTGTTAGTGATTGTGGACAGAGTTATGGTTAGTGTTAGTGATTGTGGAGAGAGTTATGGTTAGTGTTAGTGTTTGTGGAGAGAGTTATGGTTAGTGTTGGTGATTGTGGACAGAGTTAGTGTTAGTGTTAGTGATTGTGGAGAGAGTTAGTGTTAGTGTTTGTGGAGAGACGCTCTCTGTTTGCTGCTCGGTAATCCGGCTGGATCGGGCTACGTTTGCATGTTTCCACAGCGCTGGGATGGATTGCTTCTCTTTCGAGGTGTTTACCTCCAGCTAATGGAGAGGAATGGAAGCTGTTATCTTGTTTCTGTGTTGCAGGGCCAACGACACCGGCGTCCTGTCCTACAAAGACCACCTCCCGGTGAGCCAGGTGGTGGTGGGGGACACCAACCGGACCGGGTCCATGGCCGTCTACAGCGTGGGGCCTCTGCGTTGCTATGGAGACAGTAGGTGATCAGATGAGCTGCAGATGGAGGCCGATTAGCCTCCAACCGTTGGTGTGTTTGTGATGGGATCCACAGTTAAACTTCATCTGCTCGGTTAGAGAGATCACAGCTGGCCGTGTTGACGGAAACCTGCAGTAATGAGCAGCAGAACAGGACGAGCATTAAAAATATCACTCGTTTTAAGTCACTTTCAAACAGCAAAAAACACACATTTGGATTTGTAGTGAATGTTAAAGTTGTGCTAGAGATGAATTTGATCTATTTCTGTCTATTTTAACAAAATTATATAAAATTAGACAAATATTCTTCTATTCTCAGTTTCAAATCAAGAATTAAACATAGAAAATCACCATATTTTGATTTATGGTGCAGTTTTAACTAATTTAATGCATGTTTTTTTATATGGTAAGTTGTATTAGAGGAGAATTTGAACTATTTCTATGTCTATTTTTATACAAAAATTTAGCAAAATTGTTCCACTAATCACCAATTTTTGATGCATTGAGAATTTTTATTGTAATTATTCAGTTCCTTCTGACTGTAAGTTGTGTTAAAGGAGAATTTTAGCTATTTTTATACTAAAATTATAATTAAATATGCAAAATTGTTCTTTTATTCTCAGTTTTGGATGAAAAGTTTAACTTCATTTTCCTTTATTGACTGAAACCTGCAGAAATGTGCAGCAGAACAGGGCGTGCATTTAAAGATATCACTGATTTTAAGTCACTTTTTAGTAAATGTCTGCAGATGTTGCAGCTGTGGACTCATTAAAGGTATTTTTTGTAGCTTGTTGCTCCAAAATATTATTTTAAATCCAAAAGGAGACATCTGTAGACATCTCTAAAACATTTATTTTCTCATTTGTTTATATCATTTCCAGGCAGAATAAACCTCTTAATCAAATCAAAACTCACTGTAAATCAAAATTTGGATCATTTTGGACTTAAATTCATCATTTTAAGAGCAATAAATCCATGAAGTTCCCATTTTTATTGGATTAGAAGGTTTTTCATGGTATAAATGCTGCATTTTCTCAAAATTTGCACTAATTTCAAGAGATATGAATCATTTCAGTCATGGTCTCTACAATAAAAATGACAAATAAATACATTTATTTACCATCTTTTCTTACATATTTCTGTCATTTTCAGCCAGAATAAACCTCTTGGTCAAAAAACAATTTACCATTAATCAAAATTTGGTTCTTTTTTTTCTTAAATTCAAACAAATTATTGCATTTTCTGAAAATTTGAGACAATTTCAGGGGTATGAATAATTTTGGACATTTTATATTTAGCAAGATTTTAAAAATAACTGTAAAAAATCATCATTAATATCTCTAACTGATGATTTACTATTTAGTTGTCACTGATTTATGTCTTTCTAGCCTGAAAAAAACATTTTCGTCACAATTTTTGATAATTTTCAACTAAAATGCATTAATTTCAGACATAATTTGTCTCTAAAGTCACATATTTTCACACTTTTCTCATTAAAATGTGGACTTTTCTAGAATCAACGCAGATTTAAAGAAATAAAACATCTTTATTCCGACCTGCAGAGCTGAAGTGATGGACTTTTTCTGCTATTTTTATTTTATTTCTTGTTTTTCTGCGTTTCTATAAAAGAGCTCATTGGAAAACTGGAAACTCCAGAGTGACGCTTTAAATATTTAAAGTGCTTCTAACTGTAGATTTCTGAGGTTTTCTTCTGCACAAACTGGAAATAAGAGAAACAGAAAAACAAGCAGAGTGACGCTTTAAATATTTAAAATGCTTCTAACTGTAGATTTTTGAGAGTTTCTTCTGAATAAAGTGGTAAAAAAGGAAGAAATAAACAGAAAAACAAGCATAGAGACGCTCAGAATCCATTAAGGAGGAAGTTCAGCTGGAATATCAGTCGATTAATGTTTTATTTTGGCATGTTTCTTATTTTGAGATAATATTTTTCTGTTTTTATGGGATGAGACGCTTTTCTGATGACGTAGACGGTGTATTTTATCAAAATTTGCACCAATTTCAACAGAAATGAATCATTTCAGACATGGTATCTTTAGTAAAAATGAGAAAAACATCAGTAAAAGATGCTAAAATTAATCATTAATGTCTTTAAGACAGTGATTTACCATATTTTGTAGCTTATTTTTGTAATTTCCAGTCAGAATAAACCTATTAGACAAAAAGCAATTCACAAAAAATCTAAATTTGGATCATTTTGAGCTTAGATTGATCATTTTACGAGCAATAAATACAAGAAGTTACTTGTTTTTATCAGATTAGATCATTTTTCACGGTATAAATGATGAATTTTCTCAAAATGTGCACAAATTTGAAGAGATATATGAATCATTTCAGACATAATATCTATAGTAAAAATTGGAAAAATATCAGAAATATATGTTCAAATTCATCATTAACATCTTTAAAACAGTTATTTGCCATATATATTTTTTTTTTTTAAATGCAATTTCCAGCCAGAATAAACATATTGGTCAAAAAATAATTCACTATAAATCTAAATTTGGATCATTTTGGGCTTAAATTCATCAATCATGGATTTTTAAAAGCAAAAAAATCCATGATGTTCACTATTTTTATTGGATTAGATGGTTTCTAATAGTGTAGATGCTGCATTTTATCTAAATTTGCACTAATTTCAACAGACGAATCATTTTGGACATGATATCTGAAAATTAGAAAAATATCAGGAAAAAATGTTAAAATGCATAATTAATGTCTTTGTAACAGTCATTTAGCGTTTTTTGTCAATAATTCCTGTCATTTCCAGCCACAAAAGACATATTAGTCAAATTAAAATTCACTATGAATCAAAATTTGGATAATTTTTTGCTTGAATTAATTAATTTAAGCACAATAAATCCATGATGTTACCTATTTTCATTGGATTAGATGGTTTTCATGGTGTAAACACTGCATTTTGTCTAAATTTGCACCAATTTCAAGGGATATGAATCATTTTAGTCGTGTTATCTGTCATAGAAATGAGAAAAATATCAGGAAAAGATGTTAAAAGATATCATTAACATCTTTAAAACAATGATTTACCATATCTTGCCAGTTCTTTATGTAATTTCCAGCCAGAATAAACCTCTTGGTCAAGTAAAAATTCACTATAAATCAAAATTTGGATCATTTTGAGCAAGAACAGTAAATCCATGAAGTTTCCTGTTTTTATTGGATTAGACATTTTTTCATGGTATAGACTCTACATTTTCCCAAAATTTGTACCAATTTCAGGCGATTTGAATAATTTTATTGGAAATTATGGACAAAAAACTACATAGTTTTGGTTTAAATATTGAAAATGCTTCAAACTGTATTTTTAAAGATTTTATTGTGGATAAACTGGTTTAAATTCAGCGGTTAAAAGAGCAGAATGACGTTCAGAATCCCTGATGGAAGATCAGCTGGGAATGTGGAAAACGTCTGATTTAACATGTCGTCTACATGAGATAGATGCTAGTCCTGCTGGTGTTTCCTTGTCGTCTACGTGAGATAGATGCTAGTCCTGCTGGTGTTTCCATGTCGTCTACGTGAGATAGATGCTAGTCCTGCTGGTGTTTCCTTGTCGTCTACATGAGATAGATGCTAGTCCTGCTGGTGTTTCCTTGTCGTCTACATGAGATAGATGCTAGTCCTGCTGGTGTTTCCTTGTAGTCTACATGAGATAGATGCTAATCCTGCTGGTGTTTCCATGTCGTCTACATGAGATAGATGCTAATCCTGCTGGTGTTTCCATGTCGTCTACATGAGATAGATGCTAGTCCTGCTGGTGTTTCCTTGTAGTCTACATGAGATAGATGCTAGTCCTGCTGGTGTTTCCTTGTCGTCTACATGAGATGGATGCTAGTCCTACTGATGTTTCCATGTCGTCTACATGAGATAGATGCTAGTCCTGCTGGTGTTTCCATGTCGTCTACATGAGGTAGATGCTAGTCCTGCTGGTGTTTCCATGTCGTCTACGTGAGATAGATGCTAGTCCTGCTGGTGTTTCCATGTCGTCTACATGAGATAGATGCTAGTCCTGCTGGTGTTTCAATGTCGTCTACATGAGATAGATGCTAGTCCTGCTGGTGTTTCCTTATCGTCTACATGAGATAGATGCTAGTCCTGCTGGTGTTTCCATGTCGTCTACATGAGATAGATGCTAGTCCTACTGATGTTTCCATGTCGTCTACATGAGATAGATGCTAGTCCTGCTGGTGTTTCCATGTCGTCTACATGAGGTAGATGCTAGTCCTGCTGGTGTTTCCATGTCGTCTACGTGAGATAGATGCTAGTCCTGCTGGTGTTTCCATGTCATCTACATGAGATAGATGCTAGTCCTGCTGGTGTTTCCTTATCGTCTACCTGAGATAGATGCTAGTCCTGCTGGTGTTTCCTTGTCGTCTACGTGAGATAGATGCTAGTCCTGCTGGTGTTTCCTTGTCGTCTACGTGAGATAGATGCTAGTCCTGCTGGTGTTTCCATGTCGTCTACATGAGATAGATCCTAGTCCTGCTGGTGTTTCCATGTCGTCTACATGAGGTAGATGCTAGTCCTGCTGGTGTTTCAATGTCGTCTACATGAGATAGATGCTAGTCCTGCTGGTGTTTCCTTGTCGTCTACATGAGGTAGATGCTAGTCCTGCTGGTGTTTCCATGTCGTCTACGTGAGATAGATGCTAGTCCTGCTGGTGTTTCCATGTCGTCTACGTGAGATAGATGCTAGTCCTGCTGGTGTTTCCATGTCGTCTACGTGAGATAGATGCTAATCCTGCTGGTGTTTTCTTGTCTTTTCCTTGACGTCTGAATGAGATAGATGCTAGTCCTGCTGGTGTTTCCTTGTCGTCTACATGAGATGGATGTTAATTTCTCTCTTGTTTTCCCTCCAGAGTCCATCTGGAATGCCGCCTCCTTCTACCAGGAGTCGTCCTACCTCTATTTCCCCACCCTGCAGGCCGAGCTGGCCTCCGACATCTCCTTCTACTTCAAGACCAGCGCCCCATCGGGAGTCTTCCTGGAGAACCAGGGCCTCAAGGACTTCATCCGAGTGGAGCTGAGCTGTGAGTGAACATCCAGAGGAAACAAAGGGAGAAGCTGACAGATTCATGTCCCAGAGAGAGAAGCTGCTGTCTGATGAAACCCTAGACAGAAATAAAGCTCCTGTATGATCCGTGTAGAGAAGCTGAGGAGGAAAATAACAGATAGAAAGATGTTTAGAATGAAGGTTTGAAGTTTAACTGAACATTTAAACACGAATGTCATAGGAACCACAATTAGGCAATTGCTTGCTTTTACCTTTTTAAAAATATGAAATATTGATGCAGTTAAAGATTTTACAATCCAATTCTCTTCATTTTTCTTCTTTAGCTTTTCCTTCTTTTTCCATTTTTTCTTTTTTCATTTCTTTGCATTTTTTTGTCTTTTTTGAGTTTTTATGGCTTTTTGTAATTTTTGTGGTATTTTTGGTTTTTTTTGCATTTTTTGCTTTTTTGCCTTTTTTAAATTGTTTGCATTTTTTTGGCTTTTTTGCATTTTTTGTTTTTTTTTTTAACTTTTCTGCATTTTATGGGGCTTTTTTTGCTTATTTGTCTTTTTGCAGTTTGTAAACAGCTGTATTTGTTTCTGGTCATTACATCCCCAACTTCTGATCAGTTTTTTTGGTTTGTTTGTTTTGCAAAATTTCTAAAATTTTCTGCATAATTTCTTGTCAGTTAAATTTAAATATAGTTGGGGGAGTTTGTAGTTTTCATGACATATTATGTATGTAAATTTCTAAGTCTTGGATGGCAAAAATTTAATGGAAGAGCTAAAAAAAAATTTAATTCCTCAATTTTGCAGAAATATCTCACACAAAATATCTGGTTTGAATTTGAATTTATTTCATTCAAAACAGTTAATGTGCTCTTCCTCTTCATTTTCTGTCTTAAATGGACAGTTAATTCTTTACGTTTTTCGTCTTTTTCAATTTTTTGCATTTGTTGTAAATTTTTATGCATTTAAATTTTTTGGGTTTTTTGGTTTTTTAAGCATTTTTTTCATTTTTAAGCACTGTTTTAGAACTTTTTTGCATTTCTGGCATTTTTTGCATTTTTTTCAGTTTGCAAACAGCTGTATTTGTTTCTGGTCATGATTATCACATCAACACCTTCTGATGACACCTAGTTTATTCAGTTTTGTAGTTTTTTTTTTTTTTTTTGCAAAATTTCAAAGATTTTCTTCAAAATTTCTCATCAGTTAAATTTTAATACAGTTAGGAGACTTGTTTTCATGATATATTTTAAGTATTGGATCACAAACATTTATTGGAAAAGCTAAGAAAAATCTTTTAAAATTCCCCTATTTTGCAATAAAGAGTTATTACGCTCTCTTTTTTTCAGATGTATAAGAAATAATAATAAAACTTTATTATGTAGCTGCTTTTTTGAGCCTGTTAAAGGTCCAAAATGAATCATTAGATGTTTTATAATGTTTTTGTGCACATTTTAAAGTCTTGCATTAGAAAAGATGAATCTAAACTCTAACATCTGAGAAAATATCCCAAAATATGCAAAAAAAGAAGGTAATTTTTTGACGCTGCACTGCTTATTTTGCTCATGATCTGTCCTCTAACGTATTAAAAGCCTCCTTATGGACGTCCTAACAAGGCAGAAAACTGGATTTTTGCAGGACAAAAGTAAAGCATATAGAAATATTTCTAAGAATATAACAATAATCCAGTAGTAGTGCAGACTTTGGGCTGTTTGATCAGCGTTTCTGGAGCTGTCTGGTGTTTCCAGTCGCTTCCAGGGAGCTCTAACTGGAGGGAGGAGCTCTGAGGAGGTTTTACTGCAGAAATATTGACGAGCTGTCAGCCTCATGAATCCATGCAGGTCAGCAGCAGCAGCAGCATCGTATCGCCTTGCATCATCTCCGTCTGTGTGCTCCCTGCAGCTCCCTCCGCCGTGACGTTCTCCTTCGACGTGGGCAACGGCCCGGCGGTCCTGGCCGTCAAGTCCCACCTCCCCCTCAACGACCGCCAGTGGCACTACGTCAGGGCCGAGCGCAACGTCAAGGAGGCGTCGCTGCAGGTTGACCAGCTGCCGCTACGCTTCCTGCAGGCGCCGGCCGACGGACACCTCCGCCTACGACTCAGCAGCCAGCTGTTTGTCGGTACGATTCAGTCAGACCATTTATTGACCATTCACACATCCAGGGTTAGAGACTCTACAGACACATCCAGGGTTAGAGAGTCTACAGACACATCCAGGGCTAGAGAGTCTACAGACACATCCAGGGTTAGAGAGTCTACAGACACATCCAGGGTTAGAGAGTCTACAGACACATCCAGGGCTAGAGAGTCTACAGACACATCCAGGGTTAGAGAGTCTACAGACACATCCAGGGTTAGAGAGTCTACAGACACATCCAGGGCTAGAGAGTCTACAGACACATCCAGGGTTAGAGAGTCTACAGACACATCCAGGGTTAGAGACTCTACAGACACATCCAGGGCTAGAGAGTCTACAGACACATCCAGGGCTAGAGAGTCTACAGACACATCCAGGGCTAGAGAGTCTACAGACACATCCAGGGTTAGAGAGTCTACAGACACATCCAGGGTTAGAGAGTCTACAGACACATCCAGGGTTAGAGAGTCTACAGACACATCCAGGGTTAGAGAGTCTACAGACACATCCAGGGCTAGAGAGTCTACAGACACATCCAGGGTTAGAGAGTCTACAGACACATCCAGGGCTAGAGAGTCTACAGACACATCCAGGGCTAGAGAGTCTACAGACACATCCAGGGTTAGAGAGTCTACAGACACATCCAGGGCTAGAGACTCTACAGACACATCCAGGGTTAGAGAGTCTACAGACACATCCAGGGTTAGAGACTCTACAGACACATCCAGGGCTAGAGAGTCTACAGACACATCCAGGGCTAGAGAGTCTACAGACACATCCAGGGCTAGAGAGTCTACAGACACATCCAGGGTTAGAGAGTCTACAGACACATCCAGGGTTAGAGAGTCTACAGACACATCCAGGGTTAGAGAGTCTACAGACACATCCAGGGTTAGAGAGTCTACAGACACATCCAGGGCTAGAGAGTCTACAGACACATCCAGGGTTAGAGAGTCTACAGACACATCCAGGGCTAGAGAGTCTACAGACACATCCAGGGCTAGAGAGTCTACAGACACATCCAGGGTTAGAGAGTCTACAGACACATCCAGGGCTAGAGACTCTACAGACACATCCAGGGTTAGAGAGTCTACAGACACATCCAGGGTTAGAGACTCTACAGACACATCCAGGGCTAGAGACAGCTCTAGTACCAGACATCACTCAAAATAGTCAAGTTTCAAACATTCATCTTCTGTGTAGTTTCAGACGTCTCTAACACCAGAATTTATTCAAAACATTCATAATTTGTAGACTTAAATGCAGTTTTTGTTTGGTTGTAAATTCATTCATTCATCATTTCAGACTTAACTTTATTTAATTCTTGCATGGCTGCACAGACATCTTTAGCACCAGACTTTACTCTAAATATTCCCAATTTTAGACTTGATTTCTTTCTGATTTTTTGTGGTTGCACAAATGTCTACTAGACTTAATGCAAATTATTGTCAATTTTAGACTTCATGCTGTTTTTGTGTGGCTGCAAATACATCAATGGTACTAAACTTTATTGAAAATATCTTCTATTTTATACTTATAACGTGCAGTTCTAGTGTAAATGAACAAACAGCAAGCATCAGACCTCATCTAAAATACAGTTGGTTCTCGACTTAGGTTGGATTTCCGTTCCTACAGATCGACGTAAGACGATTTTCACCGTCAGTCAGAACTCACGTGCATCACGATATCGATCAGTTCTTTGGAAAAGTCATGAATACTGCATGTGGTGTACAACCAGAGAACGTAAACAAGGTCGTCTTATAGCACCGCGTGACGACGTATTCATCCACTCTGCTCGCAAACTAGTTCCACGTAACCAGTTCTATGGAACGACGAAACGCCATAGGTCGAGGACGTCGTAAACCGAGGACCCTCTGTATTGACATTTTTAGACTTTAGTCAGTCTTTAAGTGGCTGTGTAAACATCTATTTATTGCCAGAGTTTATTTAAAATATTCCCAATTTTTAGACTTTCCTGCGGTTTTCGTGGGGCTCCGGATTCATCTATAGTACAGAAGTTCATGGAAAATATCCCTAATTTTAGTCTTGAGTTTGTTCAGTTCTTGTGTAAATGAACAACCATCTTTGGTACCAGACTTCACTTAAAATATTCCCAATTTTAAACTTGACTTTGTCCAGTTTTTGTGTGGCTAGAAATGCGTCTACATCTAGATGTATTTAAATACATCCAAATACATCTATAAAACCAGATTTTGTTCCAAATGTTCCTGATTTTAGTTCCTGTGTTTATGCCTGTGATTGTCAAACTTTCTCTCTCATGTTTTGTTTTGGAACAAGTCCTCCTACCATGAATCTAATTAGTTTCCATGAATCAGTTACTAAATCTCATGCAGATCTGGCGTCAGTGCAACAGTCTGGTGACTGTCTGCATTCGTTTACAGACAGTTTAGCTTCTTCTTCCAGTCAGCAGATCTGGATCCAGCAGAACACCTCTGGGATGCTGTAGAACCGGAAACTGGCAGCTCGATGCACATTCAGCCGACAAATCTGCGAAAATGTGATGAATCATGTAGATGTGGAGGCAGAATCTCAGAGGAAGGTGTCCAACATCTTCATCGCTAACGGAGGCTGAATATATCTGACTCTTTTACACGTAGTTCTACAATATGTTCATGAGCGTCTGCCGCTTTGTTTTGTTCCGTTTTTTTTTTTTTGTTGTTTTTTTTAGTGGCAAACAGCAACTATATTGATGGAATTGAGTTTTGTACAAAATTACTCCAATTCTGTCCAAAATTATTATTATTACTATTATCAGTTTATTTAAAAAGGGACCATGTACAATATGAAACAGAAATGTTGCCATTTGATTTATTGCACCAGAGTTAGCTTTAAGCTAGTTTCCATCTGCAGTCCTTTGGCAGGTCACAATAAAAACATCACAGCATTAAAATGTCACCAAAAATGGCTCCACTTTTGTCCAAAGCTACAGAAAATACACCAGAATAACTTAAAACCAGTGCAGAATGACTCAAAAATAACAATAATCAGTAACAATAACAACAATCAGTCCAAAAAACCCTCAAAAACAGTCTAATAAAACTTTAAACCTGTCCAAAATGACTCCAATTTAATCATTCTGATCTTCTGTAAACATTTTTTTAGGAATCTTCACCAAGTTTCATGTCTGTGGGAGTTTCATTTCTTCGGATATTGAACCTTTAAAATGGCTCCTCAGGGTTTTGTTCTAAATGTGACAGAAAATGTGTTAGAAATGCTGTACAAAATGCTCAGAATTTGTCCAAAATGAGTCTACGATTGGCCCAAAACAACAATAATCAGTCTAAAACAACTCAAAAACCGTCCAAAATAACTGAAAGTCTGTCCAAAATTACCCAGTTTTGCCCAAAATGGTTTCAATTTGGTCCAAAATTACTCAATTTTTTTCCAAAATGACCCTAATTTTGTCCAAAATGGTTCCACATTTGTTCCAAAATGACACCAATTTTGTCTAAAGTGAGTCCAATTATGCCCCAAATTACCCCAATTGTGTCCAAAACGGGTTAAATTTTGCCCAAAAAGACTCCAATTTGGTCCAAAATGACCCCATTTTTTTCCTAAATGACACCAGTTGTTTCCGAAATAACCCCAATTTTGCCTAAAGTGGGTCCAGTTATCCCCAAAATTGCCCTCAAATGTGTCCAAAATCTGACCAATTTTGCCAAAAATGACTCCAAATTGGTCCAAAATTACCCCTTTTTTTTTTTCAAAATTACCCTAATTTTGTCCAAAACGATCCCAATTTTGAGTCCAATTATGCCCATAATTACCCCAATTGTGTCCAAAATGGCTGCACGTAATCCTCCAATATGTTCACCAGCGAGTCGCTGACTTTGTCCGTCTGCCACCTTGTTTTGTTCAGTTTTTTTAAAATCTGCAAACAGCTGCTGGAGACGAGGATGATGGAATCGATGAGAGGGAACAGAAACAGCCGATATGCAGGCAATTAAAAGCGAAACAAAGAGCTGAAACGCGCTCAAAGTGACACCTCTCACATCAGTTGGTTACATTTTTAGGTGACAAAATATCGACAGGAGCAGCGTTAAAGGAAAGACGGGGCTTGTTTTGAAGTTTTATCAGATTTATCTTCTCACAGGCTGCTTGAAAAATGTGATGGGTGAGTCTTGTGTGGTGGCACGAGCATCTACAGTACCAGACTTCCTTCAAAATATGCAGAATTTTAGACGTGACGTTCTTCAGTTTCTTTGTCGCTGTAGGAACATCCATGGCACCAGACTCCATTCAAAATATGTCCAATTTTAACCTTGATGTCATGCATTTCTTAAATGGCTCCATGGGTGTCTTTGGTACCAGACTTCATTCAAATTTATCCCAATTTCACACGTGACTTTATGCAGTTCTGTTGTGGCTGTTCGAACATTTTTAGTACCAGACTTCATTCAAATTATGCAGAATTTTTTGCCTTCATTAAATGGCTGCATGGGCATCTGTAATACCAGACTTCATTCAAAATATTCAAAATTTTAGACGTGACTTTGAACATCTGCAGTATACTTTTACGTGTGACTTTATGCTGTTCTAGTGTTATTGAATAGACATTTATGAGACCAGACTCCATTCAAAATATGCAGAATTTTAGACACAATTTAGACATGGCTGCACAAGTACTAAACTTCACTCAAAATATTGACAATTTTAGACTTTTTTGTCAGTTATTGTTTGACTGCAGACGCCTTTCTCACTGAGCTTATTTTGAGAGCCGTCCACACCGAGGAGGTCGACTCTCCCCTGACGTTGCAGTTGTTGTGCTCAGGTTTTGTCCTCTGCATGTTGTCGCAGTACAGATTTATCTCCTGGGCGGCTGCATGCAGGGCAGAAGTGATTACAGCTAACAAAGCCCCTTTAAATGCACATACATCATCCCGGTGTTGTGTTCAGGTACGCCGTTCCCTTGTATTAAGAAATCAATTCTTCCAGCCGCTCGGAAAAAAAATAATTTATTTTATTGTTCTTTCATTACGGCGGTGTTCGGGGAGCGTGGCGGCTCTGCGACGTTTTAATGCATCCTCAGTAATATCACAGACAGATACCATTATAAAAATCAGAGCTTTTTTTCCTTCTTTCATGCAGCTAATGGATCATTTACCTACAGAAATAATGTACAGGAGGTAATATTCCTCCTCTGCGGATACGAGGTTTCATTTTCATGAGGCATCATGTCGTTTCTCTCCATTCAGGCCTAATAAGGTCACATGGGCGATCATGTCTTTGTGCTATTTCAGTAGAACCACATATATATATATATATATATATATATATATATATATATATATATATATATATATATATATATATATATATATATATATATATATATATACATATATATATATAATGGAACTTATAGAAGGAGGGAACGTTACAGAGAAAATCACTTCATTATTGGAGGTTCTTGTTAATCTGATCTGGTTCAGAATCATCACAGGAAAGTTTGTCATAGATTTGAAGTTCTAGAGAAAAATAGTCTCAACATACAGAATCTCTAGTCTCTTTCTCCTTCAGAGGAGTCATAGGAGTCTTGGTGGCCTCCCTCTCTAGTCTCTTTCTCCTTCAGAGGAGTCATAGGAGTCTTGGTGGCCTCCCTCTCTAGTCTCTTTCTCCTTCAGAGGAGTCACAGGAGTCTTGGTGGCCTCCCTCTCTAGTCTCTTTCTCCTTCAGAGGAGTCATAGGAGTCTTGGTGGCCTCCCTCTCTAGTCTCTTTCTCCTTCAGAGGAGTCATAGGAGTCTTGGTGGCCTCCCTCTCTAGTCTCTCAGGTCTTGAGGACGTCCTGCTCTAGTCAGATTTATTCATGTTCTATCTTCCTTCCATTTCTTAATGATGGATTTAACTGGACTCCAAGAGATCTTCAGGAACTTTAAATGTTCTTGTATCGTCCTGACTGATGCTTTTCAACAACCTTTTCTCAGAGTTTCTTGGTTCTTTAGTCTTCATGGTGTAGTTCTATCCAGGAGTTCTGATCCACCAGAGACTGGACCTTCAGATCCAGGAGTCTTTATACTAATAGATAATAATAAATTCTTGTCAAAAATGCCAAATTCTACTTGTAACTTTGGAGTGTGGGTGCTTCTGGTGCCGAAATGTCCAAAATCTGGATATTCTGACTTTGTGTAGCTCATGACCAGAGGTTAATTTGGGTCGGAGTCCAACGGAGCCGAAGTTCATCCAGATCTCAGCCTGTCAGAGCTCCTTCAGTTTTACAGCTTTACACAGATCTCTAAAGCTGCCTTCAGATGAGGTTTTGTGCTAAATGTAGACATTGTTTTCTTTTCTTTAGTTTTTTTTAAAGCAGCTCTGGGATCAACAGCAGCTGAGAGAAATTTACGCAGGTGACAGAAAAGCTGCAGTAACTTCATTAATTATTTGCATCTTGTGATGCGTCGTCTTCATCCAGCGTGGTCTCATTAACCTGAAGAGCACAGATCCTCTAAAGCAAAATTATTTGGAACAGGGCGGTCATCCTCAAGGTGAATCCGGCTTCTTTCTTTATTATTTTTTTTCTTGTTTTCAGCAGAAGTCCAAACGTCATTCCCTCTGGAGGATCTCTTTGGTGTTTTCTTGCATATAAAGTGGATCATTACGGGGATGCTTCAGTTCTGCTGCTTAAATGCAATAATATCTGCAGCTTTGGTGCTTTTGTGAGCACGAATTCATCTGAAGTCAAACTGAAAACAAGGCAGAAGAGCGTCGGTGTGATGCTAATGAAAACACGGTTTATTATACATAAGTTACTGCAGTTTATCTGTCTTGTTGCTTTTCAGCTTCACGCAGGTTTTTGTCCTTTAAATTAATTAAAGATGCTGTTTCATCCAAATTACAGAAAAGTACAGAAAGCAAACCGATTAAATCATCTTTAAAAATGAGTGTCTTTGTCTTCAGCTGCTCAGATAATTAGATTTAATTAGAGACTCCGACATTTCACTAAAAACGAGGGAGTGGAAGGGATTTTTAGGTTAAAATGTGACATTTAAAACGTTTAGCTGCAAAAACTGTTTCACAGAAACATAGCTGTGGTTGGTCTGGAAAAAAACGGTGACAAGAAGAAGAAGAATGAAAAAGAAGGAGATAAAAACACAACAGTGTTAAGAAAGGTAGGAGATAAAGAAGTAGATAATAAAGAGAGAAAATGAAAACAGACAGTGGATAAAAACCAACACTGTGTTAGAAGATAGAAGGAAAATAAAATGAAGATGATGAAGGAGAAAAAGAGGACAAAGAAGTGCAGTGGGGATCGAAACTTTGGGCACTCCAGGTAAAAATAAAGAAGCCAAGGAAAGATGGAAAAATCTCCAAAAGGCATCAAATTACAGATAAGACATTCTTATATGTCAAAAAAAAAGTTAGATTTTATTTCCATCATTTACACTTTCAAAATAACAGAAAACACAATAATGGCGTCTGCAAAAGTTTGGGCACCCTGCAGAGTTTATACCTTGTACTGCCCCCTTTGGCAAATATCACAGCTTGTAAACGCTTTTTGTAGCCAGTTAAGAGTCTTTCAGTTCTTGTTTGAGGTATCTTCGCCCATTCTTCCTTACAAAAGTCTTCCAGTTCTTTGAGATTTCTGGGCTGTCTGTCACACACTGCTCTTTTAAGGTCTATCCATAGATTTTCAATGATGTTGAGGTCTGGAGATTGTGAAGGCCATGGCAAAACCTTCAGTTTACGCCTCGATGTAATCCACCGTGGATTTTGAGGTGTGTTTAGGATCACTGTCCATTTGTAGAAGCCATCCTGTCTTTAACTTCAGCTTTTTCACAGATGGCATCAAGTTAGCGTCCAAAATTTGCTGAAATTTTATTGAATCCATTTTTCTTTCTACTTGTGAAACGTTCCCTGTGCCACTGGCTGCAATACAACCCCAAAGCATGATTGATCCACCCTCATGCTTAACAGTTGGACAGAGGTTCTATTCATTAAATTCTGTGCCCTTTCTTCTCCAAACGTACCTTTGCTCATTCTGGCCAAAAAGTTCTATTTTAACCTCATCGGTCCACAGAACTTGTTTCCAAAATGCATCAGGCTTGTCTATATGTTCATTTGCAAACTTCAAATGCTGATTTTTGTGGTGAGGACGTAGAAGAGGTTTTCTTCTGATGACTCTTCCATGAAGACCATATTTGTACAAGTATCTCTTTATAGTGGAATAGTGTACCACAACTCCAGTGTCTGCCAGATCTTTCTGGAGGGATCATGCAGTCAAACGTGGGTTTTGACTTGCTTTTCTCACAATCCTGCGAACTGTTCTGTCTGATATTTTTCTTGGTCTTCCAGATCTTGTTTTAACTTCCACTGTTCCTGATGACTGCCATTTCTTAATTACATTCTGAACAGAGGATATTGGCATCTGAAAACGCTTTGCTATCTTCTTATAGACTTCTCCTGCTTTGTGAGCGTCAACTATTTTCAGTTTCAGAGTTCTAGACAACTGCTTAAAAGAACCCATGGTGCTGATTGTTGGGGCAAGGTCAGATGAGTCTGGGCATTTAAAACCTTTGAGATTGACATCACCTGGTCTTTCCAGATGATGATTGTGAACAATCCATGACACTGTCAGGTCTCAGCTTTCCAAAGGGGGCGGTGCATGCTATAAACTCTGCAGGGTGCCCAAACTTTTGCAGACGCTATTATTGCTGTTATTTTGAAAGTGTAAATGATGGAAATAAAATCTAACTTTTTTTGACATGTTATAAGAAAGTCTCATCTGTAATTTGATGCCTTTTGGAGATTTTTCCATCTTTCCTTGGCTTCTTTACGCACATTAATGCAAATTTTTACCTGGGGTGCCCAAACTTTCAATCCCCACTGTAGAAGACAAAGACCAAGAAGAAAAAGAAGAAGAAAAGGACGTACTCATGGAAGAAGAACAAGACAAAGAAGGAGAAGATGATGAAGAGGATGATGAAGATGAAGAAGAAAAATAAAAAGGAGGTGAAAAAGAAGAAGAATATGAAGGAAAAGACAAAAAATAAGAGGAAGAAAAAGTTGAAGATATAGAAGAAGAAAGACAAATAAAAACACAACATGAGGAAGAAAAACTAACAGTGTTAGAAAAGGTCATCGAAGAAGAAGAAGGATGAAGATGTAGAAGAAGATGGTGAAGAAGAAGAAAAGAAGAATAGGATGAAAACTGTTTTAAAGCCATTTTGGACAAAACTGGAGTCATTTTTGGTGAAAATTAGGGTAATTCTGGGCAAAATTGGATCCATTTTGGGCAAAATATGATCTATTTTGGTCCATTGGAGTCATTTTGGACACAATTAGGGTCATTTTGGGAAAAAATTGAGACATTTTGGTCAGTTGGAGTCATTTTGGACAAAATTGGAGTCATTTTGGACACAATTGGATTTTTTTTTTTTTTTGGACAAAATTAAGGTCATTCTGGGCAAAACTGGAACCATTTTGGACAAACAGGAGTCATTTTGGACAAAACTGGAGTAATTTGGGGCAAAATTGGAGTAATTTTGGACAATTTTTGAGTAATTTGGGACAAATTTTATATTACTGGCCCTTGAAAATTGGAGAAAGAGCAACGTTTTCCAACAATTATCAGTTATTAAATGTCATAATCACATCAATTTGCAGGATTTTTGACAGTTTTATGGTCAAAGTTGTATTTAACACTGGGTTAAGATTACATAGCTTGTAAATAATTGTTTTATGTTTTTTTTTTTAATTGAAAATCAAAACAACCAGTTAGTCCTGCTCAATGTTCACCCAGTGCTGAAATGAGAACAACTGAATTCATAATGAATGCATTTAATAATTGTTTGGTCCATAAAATATCAGAAAATGGTGAAAAATGTCTTTTATTCTCCAAAGGTACTGAATTCACTCTCAGATAGGAAGAAAGAAACCAGAAAATATTCACATTTAAGAAGCTGCAATCAACGGATTTCAATAGTTTTTACTTTAAAAACTACTCAAACTGATTAATTGATTATCAAAATAGTTGCTGATTAATTTAATGGTTGACTGATAATTAATCGTTGCAGCTCTGATGTTCGCTGCCGTTTGTCACTGTCATGTTAATTATTTTTAACCTTTAATGGCTGGGACTGTGTTTTGGGACCAACTGGCAAATTTGTCTTGTGCACTCACTGCTGAGACGTGTTAGGCATTTAAATGAGCTAAAAACCACGAGAACGAGGCAGAAAGTGACAAAAATTAGACAGAAAACAACAAAGACGAGGAATAAAATGACAACAATTAGACAGAAAACAACAAGAATGAGGCACAAAATGACAAATACGAGATAGAAAACAAGAAAAATAGGACACAAAATCACAAAAACTGAACATAAAATGAGACAAAATGAAACACAAAACAACAGTCAAGAGATAAAACGGGACTATTTTTTCAACTGAAAGTAGTTCCGGTAGACACTGAACAAACAGGGACTCAAAACCGTCTAAAATAACTTAAAGCCTGTCCAAAATTACTCCAATTTTGCCTAAAATTACCCCAGTTTTGTTGAAAATGTTCCACTTTTGCCCAAACTGACCCAAATTTTGTGCAAAATGACCCCAATTGTGTCCAAAATGGGTCCACAATGATTCTAATTTTGCCTAAATTGACCCCAGTTTTGTCAAATGACTCCAATTTTGTACAAAATGATTCTAATTTCACCCAAAATAACTCCAATTTTGCCCAAAATGACTCAACTTTTGTCCAAAATGACTCTAATTTTGTCCAAAGCTCCACAAAATAGTCCAAAATTGGCTTGAAACCTGCGCAAAATTACTCAGAAATTGTCCAAATGGATTAATATTGCCATTTGGTATGCCACAATACTACCCCAATGGAAAATTTTGCACTTTTTCAGATTTTTAAATGGCAGTAATTAAAATTCCATCTGCTGATGGATCCATTTAATCACTCTGACTTCCTGGGAGCTATTTTTTCTGAGTCCTCACCAAGTTTCACGTCTGTGGGAGTTTTATTTGTGCAGATATTGAACCTTTAAAATGGCTTCTCAGGTTTTTGTTGTAAAATCTCGTCACTGCAGCTCCACCAAATGTGATGCAACACAAATGAAACACAACAGAGCTGCGTCTGGTTTAATCAAAGGACGCGTTGTGGTCCATGTTTAATAAGAAATAAGCTGCTGCTCTCACCATATATGCCACTAAAGTAAGAATTTCAGAGTCCAGATGTGAGCTTCCAAACACATGCAGTAAACGTCTCTCCATCTGAAACAATAGAGGATTTAACGGACGTCGTTTTTCAGCCTCGGGCTCCGTGGAAGCAGATTATTCCCCCGTTTGGACGGAAAACCAATCGCTCATTTATGAGAGAAAAAAGAGGCAGAAAGTCATCAGTCTTCCACCTCTGGAAAGCAGGAATTAGCAGCTGTCACCGAGCTGCTGACACTTTCTATTCAGTCCTGAAGCCCCCGCAGTCGTCCTGGAAACACCCGGGAATGAAAGCCTCGGCAGCTTTCACCCTCTCAGCCCGACATTTTTACTCACTGTGGGCTCCTTCCTCCGTTATCACATGAAACTTCAACATGTTAACATCCAGAGAGCCTTAGGGGCGTCACATATTTAACCCTTTACATTATTTACAGCCTCACAGAGACAGTTTTACTGCCCTGCTGCTGCTTTATGGCTCCCTTTTCTCATTTAGTGTCTTATTTTTGTTGTTTCATGGCTCTTTGTGGCTATTTTGTCTTTTTTTTTAATCATTTTTTGCCTCATTTTTGTGATTTTGTGTCTTTTTTCCATTTTTTGCTTAATTTTTGTCATATTGTGTCATTTTTTGTAGTCACGTGTTTGTGGTTGTTTTGTCGAATTTCTTATCTTTTTTTGCCTCATTTTTGTTGTTTTTTCTTTAATTTTTATCATCTTATGTCTTATTTTTGTTGTTTTTTTGTTTAATTTTTGTCATTTTGTGTCTTGTTTTTGTCAATATTTTTGTCATTTTATATTATTTTTGTCGTTTTTTGTCATTTTGTGTCTTGTTTTTGTCAATTTTTTTGTCCTTTTATCTTATTTTTGTCGTTTTTTTTGTCATTTTGTGTCTTGTTTGTTTTTTGTCTAATTTTAGTCCGTTTGTGTCTTCTATTTGTTGTTTTGTTTCTTTATAGTTGTTCTGTCTCATTTTTTTTATCATTTCTCTGCCTCATTTTTGTTGTTTTTTTTATTTTTATCATCTTGTGTCTTATTTTTGTTGTTTTTTGTTTAATTTTTGTAATTTTGTGTCTTTTTTGTCAATATTTCTTTCATTTTATCTTATTTTTGTCATTTTCTGTTACTTTGTGTCTTGTTTTTTGTCAGTTTTTTGTCATTTTATCTTACTTTTGTCGTTTTTTTGTCATTTTGTGTCGTGTTTGTTTTTTGTCTAATTTTAGTCAGTTTGTGTCTTCTATTTGTTGTTTTGTGTTTCTTTATAGTAGTTCTGTCTCATTTTTAATCATTTCTTTGCCTCATTTTTGTTGTTTTTTTATTTAATTTTTATCATCTTGTCTTGTTTTTGTTTTTTGTTTAATTTTTGTCATTTTGTGTCTTGTTTTGTCAATATTTTTGTCATTTTATATTATTTTTGTCATTTTTTTGTCGTTTTTGTCAGTTATTTGTCATTTTATCTTATTTTTGTCGTTTTTTTGTCATTTTGTGTCTTGTTTTTTGTCAGTTTTTTGTCATTTTATCTTATTTTTGTCGTTTTTTTGTCATTTTGTGTCTTGTGTTTGTTTTTTGTCTAATTTTAGTCAGTTTGTGTCTGCTATTTGTTGTTTTGTGTTTCTTTATAGTAGTTCTGTCTAATTTTTTATCATTGCTTTGCCTCATTTTTGTTGTTTTGTGCCTTATCTTTGTCCCTTTGTGTCTTGTTTTTTGTCTAATTTTTGTCATTTTATGTGTCGTTTTTGTCATTTTGTGTCTCATTTTTTGTCTTTTTGTGGTTTCATGTCTTTTTGTGGTCCTTTTGCCTCCTCCTACTATAGATATTTAACTATTTCTATGTTTACAGTCTCTACACTGCCTGCAGTTCACCTGAAAACTGTCACACCATCGGAGCATTCTGCTCTTTACCTTTTCACAGACCAATAACATAGAAATTTGTCTCCTGTTGGATCCATTCGATCATCTATGATCTTCTGGTACCATGTTTGATAAGTTCTTCCAGATGTTTTCTGGCTGTTCTGTCTGACTGAACCTCCATCTCCATCCTGTCAGGAGGAACGGCGTCCCAGCAGCGAGGCTTCCTGGGCTGCATCCGCTCGCTGACGGTGAACGGCGTCGCCTTCGACCTGGAGGAACGAGCCCGGATGACGCCCGGCGTCAGCTCCGGTTGCCCCGGTTACTGCAGCGGCTCCAGCAGCCTCTGCCACAACCGAGGACGGTGTTTGGAGAAGAGCAACGGATACGTCTGTGACTGTTCTCAGTCGGCCTACGGAGGAACCACCTGTAACCAAGGTGAGCTTTAAACCACAACATTAGCCCATTTAATTAGTATCAGTCTGACTGTTCTCAGTCGGCCTACGGAGGAACCACCTGTAACCGTTTCTCCCAAAATGACTCCAATTCTGTCCAAATGACTTAAATTTGGTCCAAAATTCCTCCAATTTTGTCCAAAATGACTCAAATTTTGCCCAAAAAGATTCCAATTTTGCCCCAAATTACCCCAATTGTGCCCCAAATGACTCAAATTTTGCCCAAAATGATTCGAATTGTGCCCAAAATTACTCCAGTTTTGTCCAAAATGTTTCCACTTTTGCCCAGAATGACTCCAATATTGTCCAAATGATTCCAATTTTGTCCATAATGACTACAATTTCGCCCAAAATTACTCAAATTTTGTCGAGAATGGTTCCACTTCAGTCCAAAATTACTCCAAATTTGTCCAAAATGACTCCAATTCTGCCCTAAGCAACTACAGTTTTGTCCTAAATGACTAAAATTTTGCCCAGAATGACTCCAATTCTGCCCAAAACGACTCCAATTTTGTCTTAAATGACTCAAATTTTGTCCAAAATGGCTCCAATTTTGTTCAAAAATGACTCAATTGTGTCCAAAATGGGTCAAGATGCTTTAAACCACACAAACACAACGTTAGTCCATTTAATCAATATCAGTCCGACTCCAGAACATCTAAGATTCATCAGAACCAACATCGGAGCAGCTGAATCACAGTTTCATTTTAAAGATTCTACAACCAGCCCTAGTTGGTTCTGTTGAGTTCCAGATTCTGATCCACAGATTCGACTCTAATGGACTGAAGGTTAAATGAAGGCAGATTTTTAGAGCTGAAACTGAAAGAATGTCGCATCCAAAATGACCTAGACTTTACTTAAATTGCCAAAAGTAACTTAAAATCTGTCCAAATTACACACAAAAATGTCCAAAATGACTGTAGTATTGTCCAAAGAACTCGCATTTTGTCTAAAACTACACAAAAATAGTCCAAAATAACATAAGACCTGTCCAAAATGAGTTAGAATTTATCCAAAATGAATGAAATAACACAGTCCCTGCAGCGTTACAAAAAAAACAGATTTTTACAGGAAACTGTCGATGTTTCTGTCAATTTAACCTCATCTGTGGGATTAAACTCTGAAAAATGAAGCAGCAGAGATGAGTTTCTGGGTTCAGACATCCAGAGGGAGATCAGATCCTCCTGGGGTTCTAAAGATTCCAGCTGAGGTGGTTCTGATTAGGTTCCTCCTGGACCGATCCTGTTTGAGGTTTTCTGGAACCAGCGGAGGGATTTTCTAACATTATATATCTCATCTGGCCCAGGACGCCTCCACATCCTCCAGGAGGAAACTCAGCTGGGACTCTGGATGAGCTGAAGGAAGTTTAGATGGAGGGAAACAGGAAGTACTGATCTAACTTCACTAAAGCTCTACTTCCAGGACACTTCCTGTCTGACCTGATCACCAACGTATCCATCCACCGGTTGGTTTAGTGTGTTGGTGCGGCAGAGGGCGACTTTAAAGAGCTCTTGAACAACTTGTGGGCAACTTTCAAGGTGTCTTAAGTCATTTTGCACCAGTTTTGAGTCACTCGTGGCAGGTTTCAAGACATTTTGTACAAATTTAGGGTCATTTTCATGAAACTGAGTAATTTTGGGCAAATTTCAAGACATTTTAGACAGTTTTCAGTCATTGTGGACAATTTTTGCATAATTTTGTCCAGGTTTAAAGACACTTAAGACACTTTTTTAATACTTTTTGGACAATTTCTGGTCCAGTTTTTGAGTAACTTTGGCAAGGTGGAGTTGCTTTGGATGAAATTGCATCAGTTTAGAAAATTCTTGAGTCGTTTCGGAGTAATTCTCAAGACGTTTTCAGTCATTTTTGACACATTTTCATCCTTTTGTCCTGGTTTAAAGACAGTTAAGACACTTTTTAAGTAGCTTTTGGACAGTTTTGGCATTTTGAAACTTTGAGTCTGTTTAGACAAAAGCTGAGTAATTTGAAAGACGTCTTAAGTAATTTTGGACAGTTTGGAGTCATTTTGGCAAAGTTTAGAGTCACTTCGTGCAAATTTCAAGACATTTTAGACAATTTTCAGTCTTTGCAGACAATTTTTTTTCATGATATCATTGTCCAGGTTTGACGACAATTAACACACTTTTTAAGTAAATTTTGGACATTTTTTTTAGCCTTGTTGCACCATTTCTCCGTAATTTTGGCAACTTTGAGTTGATTTGGACAAAAGTTGAATAATTTGAAAGAAGCCTCCCGTAATTTTGGACAGTTTTCAAGACAAGTTTAGAATAATTTTGGCAAAGTTTTAAATCACTCTTGGCAGGTTTCAAGACATGTTGTACAGTTTTGGGGTCATTTTTAAGCAGCTTTGAGTATTTTGGGGCAAATTTGAAGACATTTTAGACAATTTTGTCCAGGTTTAAAGACACTTAAAACTTTTTAAGTACAGTTTTGACTATTTGTAGTCTGGGTTTTGATTAAGTTTGGCACGTTTGAGATGCTTTGAACAAAGTTTGCATCATTTTGGAAAATTCTTGAGTCTTTCTGGACACGTTGGAAAAGTTTCAGCCAAACTGGACAGTTTCTGAGGAATTTTCAAGAAGTTTTAAGTAATTTTTGACAAATTTTTAGCCTTGTTGCACTATTTTTCCATAGTTTTGGCAACTTTAAGTCGGTTTGGACAAAAGCTGAGTAATTTTAAAGATGTCTTTAATAATTTTGGACAGTTCAGAGTCATTTTGGCAAAGTTTTGAGTCACTTTGGGCAAATTTCAAGACATTTTAGACAATTTTGAGTCATTGCAGACAATTTTTCATAATCTTAACCAGGTTTAAAGACAATTCAGACACTTTTAAGTATGTTTTAAACAATTTTTAGTCCTGTTTTTGAGTCACTTTGGGCAAGTTTCAAAACATCTTCTACAGTTTTGGGTTAATTTTCACATAGCTTTGAGTCATTTTGGGCAATTTCTAAAATATATCCTGGAAATTGTCCAAAATCACTTCCAAAGTGTCTCAAACTTGCCAAAATTGTGCAAAATTTATTCATAAGGTTTCAAAACATCATGAAAATGGCTCAAGGATGGTTCAAAATGTCTCTTTTCAGCTGCTCGTCTGTGGACTTTAGTCATTTTGGACCATTTTTAAGTCATTGTTGAGTCAAGTTTCTCAAGTTTTGCTGTCTTTCTGCCTCGTCCTCTGAATCTGTTGTTTTATAGGAACTTAGGACAGTTTCTGTTGTCCAGGGTTAAAGACACTTTGGATACTTTATGAGTAAATTTTGGACAATTTTTAGCCTTGTTAGACCAATTTTCCGTAATTTTGGCAACTTTGAGTCTGTTTGGATGAAAGTTGAGTAATTTTAAAGAAGTCTTATGCAATTTTGGACAGTTCAGAGTCATTTTGGAAAAGTTTTGATTTTCTACAGTATTGGGATCATTTTTAAGCAGCTTTGAGTATTCTGGGGCAAATTTTAAGACATTACAAACAAATTTCAAGTCATTGGGGACAATTTTTACATTATTTTGTCCAGGCTTAAAGATACCTAAGACGCTTTCTAAGTACATTTTGGACAAGTTTTAGTCTGGTTCTTGAGAAAATTTGGTAAGTTTGAGTTGCTTTGGACTAAATTTGCATCATTTTGGCAAAGTTTTGAGTCAGTTTGGACAAGTAGCAAGACATTTTCTACAGTGTTTGGATCATTTTTAAGCAGCTTTGAGTCATTTTTAGACCAATTTCAAGTCATTTTGGGCAGTGAGTTATTGTAGTTTAGTGATTTCTCCACCTTCTCTTTGCTTTCTGTGCTGTTTAAAATGTGTTTTATGGAGTGTTTCGTGTCCTCAGCTTACACTGGAGGCTCACATCTTTTGTTGCTTTTATTTATGCTGCTTTATGACAGAATAAAACCTCAGCCAGGTTCATTTTCTCTTATTTATTTACTCTATTAGCTTTGGCGTCCAGAGATTTTCTGCGTCATTGCCCTGGTTTGACTGTTTTCTATTAGAAAATGTAATCTGAAAGTTAAGATATTAGTTTTCCACATGCTGAGGTGTCCTGAAGTGTTTTGTGAAAAGGTTTTTCTGAGTCTGGTTCATTCATCATGTTTGTCCTGCAGGAGAAGCTTCAGACTGTCGTCGACTTTATTTGTTCTAATGAACTTTAATGATGTGCTTTGGTGCATTTGTTATTCAGATATGAATATTTTTTAATTTAACTTCTGTAAAACATCAGCATAGTGAAGAAAGTAATTCATCCTACTGCTGTCAGTTGTTACTGCATTGGAAAAATGTCGGGAGATTTTGGAGCAATTTCAATTATTTTTGGGTTATTTTGGACATTATTTTGGACAATATTTTGACTCATTCTGGGGGACACATTTTATCATCTTGGACAAGTTTTTTTTTTTCCTGTTGGACAATTTTTTAGCTATTTTTTAGCTGATTTAAAATCATTTTGGAAACTTTTCAGGTAATCTTCAAGGGGTTTGAATTCATATTGGACAATTTTTTTTAAATTTTCAAGACTCTTATAGTAATTTTTATTAATTTTTGAGTAATTGTTAAGTAGTTTTGAGGCATATTAAACAAATCGTAATTGTTGGCAAATTTTGAGTCATTCTGGAAACTTTGAATAATTTTTTAAGAATATTTAAGTCATTTTGGACATTTTTTTTAGCCTTTTTCAAGATGCTTAGAGTCACTTTGTACAGATTTTGAGTCATTTTAGATCATTTTTGAGTAATAATCAAGGAGTCTCGAGGCATTTTGGACGATTGCAAAGTCATTTTAGAAAAATATTTGGTCATTTTCAAGACATTTAGACAGATTTGAAGTCATGTCAGATGGTTTTTGAGTAACTGTTAACAAGTTATTCTGGAAACTTTGAGTAGTTTTCAAGACTTAAGTTTAAGTTTTAATTTTTTTGCTATATTGCTGTAAGTCTGTACCTCACTGGTCAGATATTGAGTCATTTTGGACAGATTTTGAGGCTTTTACAAGATGCTTTGAGTCATTTTGGACAGATTTTAAGTCATGTTAGAAGATTTTTGAGTAACTATTAAGAAGTTTTGAGGCATATTAAACACATTGTAGGTCTTTTTCAACTATTTTTGAACTACTGAGTCATTTTGGACAATTTGTGAGTCATTTTAGAAGAATATTTGGTCATTTTCAAGACAAATGAGTCAAATTAGGACATTTTTCTAAATATTTGAAGTGTTTTTGGACAGTTTAGCAGCATGGTGATGGATGTAGTTGATCCCGCTGTTCTACTTTCCAGCCTGGTTTCAGTTTTTGACGGCTGACTGTGAGGATGAGCCAACCTGAAGCAGAAATGAACCAGTTCTGCTCATCACAGTTGTTAGTAGGTCTCAGGGATCTGGGCTGAATGTGTGGAAGCAAACAGAAAGAGGTAGAGCGAGGCCCGGCGTGGATCCAGAGGGAGTCAGGTGACATCTGATAAATTGCCCTAAGTGATGAAAACACCTCAGATAGCATGAAATACTGAAACGTGTTTTTATGCTCGGCCGACACGAACACCGGTTATTTTTAGGTGGGTGAGTAAATCCAGCCGACAGTTGTTGTGTAAACCTCCACATGTGAGGAAAGCAGCCGTGGACGGACTTCCACCGGGTTTATTTCATGATTTTATCTAAAATATTCATTAAAAAGGTTGATATTCTGCACATTTACAGGTTTAGAGGTTTATCTTTAGGATCTATGACAGTTTATTTACCTGTTTTTACCTCACCTGGGCCTCAGTTTTCATGAAAATATTGAATTAGTTTGATTATCTGAGAGTCAATTTTCATGACAGTCAAACCCACAAATGTTTTTTGTCTTGTTTTGTCCTTTTATGTCTCATTTAGGTTGTTTTTCTCATTTTGTACCTCGTTTTTGTTTTCTGTCTCATTTTTTGTTTTCAGTCTAATTTTTCTCATTTTATGCCTAATTTTTCTCATTTTGTACCGTATTTTTTTGTTTTGTCTTGTTTTGTCATTTTGTGTCTTTATTTTCTCATTTTGTGTCTCATTTTTGTTGTTTTCAGTCTAATTTTTCTCATGTGTCTCGTTTCTGTTGTTCTTTGTCTCATTATTCTTCTGCTCATTTTTCTCATCTTTTTATGTTGTTTTCAGTCTTTTTTCTCATTTTATGCCTTTTTTGTCATTTGTACCTTGTTTTTGTTGTCTGTCTTGTTTTCTCATTTTGTCCCATTTTTGTCATTTTGCACCTTGTTTTTTATCGTCTGTCTTGTTTTCTCATTTTGTCTCATTTTTGTTGTTTTCTGTCCCATTTTTCTCATTTTGTCTTGTTTTTTGTCATTTTGTATCTTTTTTATGTTGTTTTGTGTCTTGTTTATGTTGTTTTCTCATTTTTGTTAATTTCTGTCTTTTTTTCATTTTGTGCCTTGTTTTTTTGTTTTAGGTCAAATTTTTCTCATTTTATACCTCATTTTTGGCAATTTGTACCATGTTTTTTTGTTTTCTGTCTTGTTTTCTCATTTTGTGCCTTGTTTTTTTGTTGTTTTCAGTCACATTTTTCTCATTTTGTGTCTTGTCTTTGTCATTTTGTGTCTCATTTTTGTTGTTTTCAGTCTCATTTTGTCATTCTGTGCCTAGTTTTTTGTTTTCTGTCTTGTTTTCTCATCTTATGTCTTATGTTGTTTTGTGTCTCATTTTATGTCTCATTTATATTGTTTCATCTCTTTTTGTTGTCGCTTTTGTCATTTTTCTTCTCTATACTGTCAGCTTCTTTGAGGCATTTTAAAATAATTTTGATTCATTTTGGGCATGTTGCAGACATAGACATATTTTCATATTGTTTTGTCATCTTGGACAATTTTTAAGAGATTTTGGGCAAATTTTTTAGCATTTTGAAGAAGACCTCAGTAATTTTGGTACCTTTTTGAGTTAGTTTGACAATTTTCAAAATGCTTTGTGCATGTTTCATGTAGTATTAGAAATCTGTGGTGTTTTAAAATGTAAATAAGGCAGCAAGCAGCAGAATCTGGGCTCTTTATAGCAGTTTAAACGTCTCCACAGCTTTTGTTTCAGCTGCACACAGAAGCACATTTTCCACCTCCTGCTCTAAAAAAAACATCTTTTTCCTCTCGCTGTGTGTTCAGAGGTGTCGGTGTCCTTCGACCGGGAGTCCTCGGTGACCTACACCTTCCAGGAGCCCTTCTCGGTGATGCAGAACAGGAGCTCGCAGGCCTCCAGCGTTTCCACCGACAGCCGGGCCAGAGAGGACGTGGCCTTCAGCTTCGTCACCTCCCAGCGGCCCGCCATGCTGCTGACCGTCAGCACCTTCAGCCAGCAGTACATCGCCGTCATCCTGGCCAGGAACGGTACGAATCTCACACAGTATCCCTTCACACACGCACTGAAAACCAGACGTACAGCTCGGTAATTATATCCTGCTTTGAAGACGATCTTTAGCCTTCATTAGTGGCAAAAAAGATGTTCACACAGGAAGACGGATAAATTTAGCAGCTGCACTGTTAGCTTCTTCCACCAAACGTTTACGTCTTGTTGTCACTTGAAAACCTCTGCAGATGAAGTGCAATCAGAGACATGGGCGGAGATAAAGATCATCCGCCGGGAATCGAAGGAAAGTGTTGATTGGGTACAAATCTGTTTTGTCAGATTCAACTTCGGTGATCTTTGACTAACGAATTTGCGCCGATAACCAGCAGCAAGCTAGTCTGACAACGCCGACCTTTAAGGCCACGTAGAGAAAGACGGTCCATAATGGAGCTAACGTAGGAGCTAACGTAGGAGCTAATGTAGGACCTAGTGTAGGACCTAATGTAGGAGCTAATGTAGCAGCTAATGTACAAGCTATCATAGGAGCTAAAGTAGCAGCTAATGTAGGACCTAGTGTAGGAGCTAATGTAGCAGCTAATGTAGGACCTATTGTAGGAGCTAATGTAGCAGCTATCGTAGGAGCTGATGTAGGACCTAGTGTAGGAGCTAATGTAGCAACTAATGTACAAGCTATCATAGGAGCTAAATTAGCAGCTAATGTAGGACCTAGTGTAGGACCTAATGTAGGAGCTAATGTAGCAGCTAATGTACAAGCTATAATAGGAGCTAAAGTAGCAGCTAATGTAGGAGCTAAGGTAGCAGCTATCGTAGAAGCTAACGTAGGACCTAGTGTAGGAGCTAATGTAGCAGCTAATGTAGGACCTATTGTAGGACCTAATGTAGGAGCTAATGTAGGACCTAGTGTAGGACCTAATGTAGGAGCTAATGTAGCAGCTAATGTACAAGCTATCATAGGAGCTAAAGTAGCAGCTAATGTAGGAGCTAATGTAGGACCTAGTGTAGGACCTAATGTAGGAGCTAATGTAGCAGCTAATGTACAAGCTATCATAGGAGCTAAAGTAGCAGCTAATGTAGGAGCTAATGTAGGACCTAGTGTAGGAGCTAATGTAGCAGCTAATGTAGGACCTATTGTAGGAGCTAAAGTAGCAGCTAAGGTAGGAGCTAATGTAGCAGCTATCGTAGGAGCTGATGTAGGACCTAGTGTAGGAGCTAATGTAGCAGCTAATGTAGGACCTAATGTAGGAGCTAATGTAGCAGCTATCATAGGAGCTATTGTAGGAGCTAATGTAGCAGCTATTGTAGGAGCTATCGTAGAAGCTAATGTAGCAGCTATTGTAGGAGCAATCGTAGGAGCTATCTTAGGAGCGAACGTAGGAGCTATTGTAGGAGCTCACGTAACAGCTAATGTAGGAGCTAATGTAGGAGCTAATATAGCAGCTAATCTAGGAGCTAATGCAGGAGCTAATGTAGGAACTAATATAGCAGCTAACGTAGGAGCTAATGTAGCAGCTAACGTAGGAGCTAATGCAGGAGCTAATGTAGCAGCTAACGTAGGAGCTAATGTAGCAGCTATCATATCCTGTTAGCATTGTCATCTTTTATTCAACCTCCAACCTCAGACGGTTAAACCAAGTTCAGACACAAGGGGAGGAACATTAGTGCTTCTTTAGTCTGTTAAAGTCACAGCATCCATGAAAAGATCCCTTAGTGCATTTCAGCATGAAGTCAGGGTTGATAAAATTTGGCCTTTTGGAGAAGAATTTACAAAATAAAACTTCTTCAACATCTGAATGCTGCAGTTTTACCTCATTAGTATTTGCAAACATATCAAACTGTCAGGTTCCACAGGGATCATGAGTGAACAGAACTTTCCAAGTCCAGACATAAATTCTCAGTTGGATTGAGGCTTCACATCATGATGCTGCCACCACCGTGCTTTCTAACCATGATGCTGCCACCACCATGCTTCACAGTGTTGATGGTGTGTTTGTGATGATGTTCAGTGTTTGGTCAAACATATCATCTACTCTGATGGACATAAAGCTCTATCCTGGTCTCCTCAGACCAAAGAACCTTCTTCCAGGTGTCTTCAGAGTCTCCACATGTCTTCTGGTGAACTCTAGTCCAGATTTAATTGGAGCTTTTTCCATCAGAGTCTTTCTCTTTGTCTCCATAAAGCTTTGACTGGTGAAGGACAGACAACAGTTGTTGGATGAACAGTCTCTAACATCTCAGCTGCTGAAGCTGGAACTCCTTCAGAGGAGTCAACGGAGTTTTGGTGGCCTCCCTCTCTAGTCTCTTTCTCCTTCAGAGGAGTCATAGGAGTCTTAGTGGCCTCCCTCTCTAGTCTCTTTCTCCTTCAGAGGAGTCATAGGAGTCTTGGTGGCCTCCCTCTCTAGTCTCTTTCTCCTTCAGAGGAGTCATAGGAATCTTGGTGGCCTCCCTCTCTAGTCTCTCAGGTCTTGAGGACGTCCTGCTCTAGTCAGATTTATTCATGTTCCATCTTACATTTCTTAATGATGGATTTAACAGGACTCCAAGAGATCTTCAGGAACTTGGAAATGTTCTTGTATCGTCCTGACTGATGCTTTTCAACAACGTTTTCTCAGAGTTTCTTGGTTCTTTAGTCTTTATGGTGTAGTTCTATCCAGGAGTTCTGATCTAGCAGAGACTGGGCCTTCAAATCCAGGAGTCTTTATACTACAATCACTGATCTCAGATCATCTTTATTTCATCAACTTGGTGGCTTCTAGAACCAACTGGCTGCTCCTGAGGTGAACTGGGTGAGTCACTGTAAAGGGAGTAAACACTTATGCAATCACTTGACATTGCCTGGGAGAAATCTGCTTTAATTTCAACATGAAAGAGTCTTTTATTTTTGTAAGTTATTGTCAAAATTTTTTTTAAAAAAATGATCACGACTCAACATTGAAAAGACAATGAAAGGAGAAAACTTCCAAAGGCAGTGAATCCTTTTTTAACATCAGTTTTTATTTTATTTGTTTTATTTTATTCATTTATTTGATCAGGGACCATGCGATTATCATAGAACACATAGAACTGATGCATTACATATAGAGTGTGTAGCATTGAGCTAATTTGCAACTCCCGTCCCTGGTTGGGCTTTTAAGTAAAAGTAGTCAAAGGATCAACAACACAAATAAAAACAGGACAGAAAACATTAAAAACCTATAACACCCACCCACCCACATACACACACACACACACAATGACACAATCCACAGTCAGTCAGACCTTTTTGATGTCATAAGTGAGTACATTCTTGTTTTTCTTTCAGCCAATACTTAACTTTTGCTGTAAAAGTTTTTAAATCTGCTATCCTATTACAGCAAAAGTTAAGTATTTCTTTTGTATACGTGTTCAACAAAGAGGTAAAAACAGGCCTGATAGAGTGGTTTCCTACAGCTTCACATCATGATGCTGCCACCACCGTGCTTCACAGTGAGGATGGTGTGTTGGTGATGATGTTTGTCTACTCTGATGGACATAAAGCTCCATCCTGGTCTCCTCAGACCAAAGAACCTTCTTCCAGGTGTCTTCAGAGTCACCACGTCTTCTGGTGAACTCTAGTCCAGATTTAATTGGAGCTTTTTTCCAACAGAGTCTTTCTCTTTGTCTCTATAAAGCTTTGACTGGTGAAGGACAGACACCAGCTTGTTTTTCTTTTATTTTCCAGCGTCTATGAGGGAAAATTCCCCTCATTCGCAGGCTGACACAGATGCGTCGCCATGGTTACCAGATGATAATTACCCAGGCTTCCATGTCTTCAAATCGGTCCACTTGACGGTCACGAAGGTTCACTCGGAGGCGGACAGAGATCGTGGAAGAAATAAAAACCCGTCTAAATTAGAGGGATCCGACTGAGATCCAGCTGCTCTCCAGATGCCACAGCAGGTTTACTTAAGCGTGTGCAGACGACGTGTTCGTCAAAACCGTGTGTGAAACACGCGATTAGCACCTGAGAAGCTTTATTTAAACCCGAAGCGATGGGAGCTGACAGTGAGCCGTCGGCTAATGTGCATCTTCCTGGCACCACAGCTGCTGGTGTGAACATAATACTCCATCCGCCCCCTCAGCGCTCCACTGCTCACCGCCCAATGAAGAGATTTAACCTCTGGCTGCTTCCTCTGTAGTCCGGCCAACTCACAAACGTGCAAAACAAAAATAAAACAGCGTTCGTATTTAAGCGGGGTTTTCGTGCTCTCTGGTTGTTGTGCGAACCGTGAAGGGCGGAGGAGGCTCTTCATTCACGGTGACCTTCATGTGTCGGAGCTCTCAGGATCTGACAAGGGAATCACAACACAAAGCCCTTCACTTACAGGCTGGGAATTGTAATATTGACCCGGCTCCACTTGACAATGCATAGCTTTCTGACTCTTTGATCTGGCCGCTGCTGTGTTTGTGTGTTTGTGTGTTTTTGTGTGCGCCGTGGGGAGAAGCACTGTGCTCATATTGACTTGTTCAGTCGTGGAGCGGAGAGCCATGAGATAAATATTTGTAGACTCTCGAAAGGCGGCTGAAGGAGCCGGAACGCAAGAGCTCTATTTATACATGAGCAGCCACAGTTTCAGTGTGAAGCTCTGCTCTGATGTCTGCTTTTAGAGAAGCGAAGACACGTTTTAAACTCTGTGGTGCTTCAACCTGAAATTCAGTTTACACTCCGAGGTTTCACAATAAGAGTCTGGATGGAAAACCAGTCTTCTCTTCAGATGGCATCAGGTCCTCCAGGATTTCTATAGATTTTACTGCACTGATTTAGCCTCTACCTGCTGCTGAGGAACGCCATCATGCTGCCACCACCGTGCTTCACATCATGATGCTGCCACCACCGTGCTTCACATCATGATGCTGCCACCACCATGCTTTATATCATGATGCTGCCACCACCGTGCTTCACATCATGATGCTGCCACCACCGTGCTTCACATCATGATGCTGCCACCACCGTGCTTCACATCATGATGCTGCCACCACCATGCTTCATATTATGATGCTGCCACCACCATGCTTCACATCATGATGCTGCCACCACCATGCTTCACATCATGATGCTGCCACCACCATGCTTCATATTATGATGCTGCCACCACCATGCTTCACATCATGATACTGCCACCACCGTGCTTCACATCATGATGCTGCCACCACCATGCTTCATATTATGATGCTGCCACCACCATGCTTCACATCATGATGCTGCCACCACCGTGCTTCACATCATGATGCTGCCACCACCATGCTTTATATCATGATGCTGCCACCACCGTGCTTCACATCATGATGCTGCCACCACCATGCTTTATATCATGATGCTGCCACCACCATGCTTCACATCATGATGCTGCCACCACCGTGCTTCACATCATGATGCTGCCACCACCGTGCTTCACATCATGATGCTGCCACCACCATGCTTCATATTATGATGCTGCCACCACCATGCTTCACATCATGATGCTGCCACCACCGTGCTTCACATCATGATGCTGCCACCACCTAGAGGAGTCATAAGTGTCTTGGTTGCCTTCCTCACAAGTATCTTTCTTGTTCCTCCCACATTTTAAACCCTGTGATGTTGTTCATTAAAAACTGTTTCCAATAAGAGTATGTCTGTTTTGTGTTTTGTTTCCAGGAAGTCTTCAGATCTGGTATCACCTGCAGACTGACAGGAGTCCGGATGTGTTTAGCCCCGCCCTCAACAACCTGGCAGACGGACGTCTTCATCGAATCAGAATCCACAGAGTTGGAAAGAACCTCTATATACAGGTGAGCCCAGAGTCATGCATGCTGTTCAACCAATCAGCTGATGGCAGGAAATCATAAATGTTACCTGTAGATGAACTAAATGTTCCACAGCTCTGAGTGTGAGTCTCTTTGAGGTTGTTTTGTGTCTCTTTGTGGTTGTTTTGTGTCTCTGTGGTCGTTTTCCATCTCTTTTCGGTTGTTTTGCATCTCTTTGTTGTTGTTTTGCATCTCTGTTGTTTTGTTTGACTTTGAGGTTATTTTGTGTCTCTTTGTGGTCATTTTGTGTCTCTTTGAGGTCATTTTGCGTGTCTTTGGGGTTGTTTTGCGTCTTGAGGTTGTTTTGTGCCTCTTTGTTGTTGTTTTGCATCTCTTTGAGGTTGCCTTGCGTCTCTTTATGGTTGTTTTGTGTCTCTTTGTGGTCGTTTTCCATCTCTTTTCGGTTGTTTTGCATCTCTTTGTTGTTGTTTTGCATCTCTGTTGTTTTGTTTGTCTTTGAGGTTATTTTGTGTCTCTTTGTGGTCATTTTGTGTCTCTTTGAGGTCATTTTGCGTGTCTTTGGGGTTGTTTTGCGTCTTGAGGTTGTTTTGTGCCTCTTTGTTGTTGTTTTGCATCTCTTTGAGGTTGCCTTGCGTCTCTTTATGGTTGTTTTGTGTCTCTTTGTGTTCGTTTTGTGTCTCTTTATGGTTGTTTTCATCTCTTTGTGTTTGTTTTGCGTCTCTTTGTGTTTGTTTTGTCTCTGAGGTTGTTTAGTGTCTCTTTGTTGTGGTTTTGTGTCTCTTTGTTGTTGTTTTGCATTTCTGTTGTTGTTTTGATTCTCTTTGAGGTTATTTTGTGTTTTTATGTGGTTGTTTTGAGTCTCTTTGTGGTTGTTTTGCGTCACTTTGTGGTTGTTTTGCGTCTCTTTGTGTTTGTTTTGTGTCTCTTTGTGTTCATTTTGCACCTTTTTTAGTCAGTTTTAATCTGTTTCTAGTTGTTGTGTGTGTTTTTGCTGTTGGTTTGTGTCTGTTTTCATTAATTTTGCACCGTTTTGTGTGTCTCTGTGTTTGTTTTGTGTTTTCAGTTGTTTTATCATCTCGACATGACATCAGTTTGTTTAGATTGAACTTTCAGTGAAGTGTGAAATAAAGATTTAAACATTTAAATCGAGCTGCGATAGTTTATCAAATAACTGATTATTTTTCCTGCTATTAAATTAATCAACAGCTGTTTTGATTGTTGATTAATCAGTTTGACTGATTTCCTTTCATAAAAACGGCCTCCTTCTGTGATTGAAGCGTCTTAAATGGAATATTTGCTCTTTTCTTTCCTCCTTTATGGCCGTAAACTCAATGTTGTTGGACAAAACAAGACATTTGTCGTCTTTATGAAACACTTCTAGAGACCTAATCAGTTTGGTTTTCTACTGAACAATGTTTTATTGTTTTATTTGTCATTTTGCATTAATTTGTGGTAGTTTTGCATGTTTTTTAGTCAGTTTTAATCTCTTTCTGGTCATTTTGCATCTCTTTTTTATTGCTCTGAGTCTCTTTGCTTCTCCCACTGAGCTCTTCTACTTCACCGTATTTAATTTCACATTTTAATCACACAGTTTTTCTGCAGAATAATTATATTGTTTGCACATTTAGAGTTTCTCAGATGACTTTATTTTAATTTGCGTTGTGATGATTTTATCAGACAGATCATGTTTATTGGTTTTATTTAGCTAAATGTTCTTTTTCTCTTTTTAATATTTGCTTTTATAATTTGACTTAATGTCTTTTAAAAACAGCTGATCTCTGGCGTCTGAATGAATGAATAATTTTCTGTTTTTTCAGCCTCAGCCGTCTGATTCTCTGTTGTGTTTCTGCATGGGTTTATCATCATTTCCGGCTGGATTCTGGAGATTGTTTTTGTCTCTTGGCCTTATCAGGACAACTCAAAGCTCTGGACATGGGCCAAATGTTTTCCTCCTGACCTTTACTAATTGCTTCTAGTGGCCTCGTCGTTATAAAGGACACCGACTTCAGAAACACTTTTAACTTTTTAACATTCTGTCTGAAAAGAAACTCATCTCGATGGCAGAGAAATGTGGGTTTTTTTCCAACGCAAAACGGTCGATTCAGAGTAGAGTCAGGTCGACTGATGTAGTCAGACAGTATGATCCCTGTTTTCATTAGTTTTGCACATTTTTTAGTCAATTTTATTCTCTTTCTGATTATTTTGTGTGTTTGTGGTCATTTTGCATTAATTTATGTTCGTTTTGTGTGTTTTTCAGGAAGTTTTAATGTCTCTCTGGTCATTTTTTGTGTTTTTGTGTTCATTTTGCCGTAATTTGTGTTCATTTTGTGTGTTTTTTAGGAAGTATTAACGTCTCTGGTCATTTTTTGTGTCTTTGTGGTCATTTTGTGAGAATTTGTGTTCATTTTGTGTGTTTTTTAGTAAGTTTTAATGTCTTTGGTCATTCTTTTGTGTCTTTGCAGTCATTTTGTATTAATTTGTGGTCATTTTGTGTGTTATTGCTGTGGCTGTTTTCATTAATTTTGCATCTTTTCAGTCAATTTTATTCTCTTTCTGCTCTTTTTGTTTGTCTTTGTGCATTAGTTTGTGTTCATTTTATGTGTTTTTTTGTCAGTTTTAATCTATTTTTGGTCATTTTATGTGTTTTTGTTGTTGTTTTGTTTCTGTTTTTCTTAATTTTGCATCTATCTCGGTTAGTTTTATTCTCTTTCTGGTCATTTTGCATTAATTTGTGTTGATTTTTTGTGTTTTCTTGTCAGTTTTAATCACTTTCTGGTCATTTTGCATTAGTTTGTGTTCATTTTTTGTGTCTTTGCTGTTGTTTTGTGTGTGTTTTTCTTAATTTTGCATCTATTTCAGTTAGTTTTATTCTCTTTCTGGTCATTTTGCATTAATTTGTGTTGATTTTTTGTGTTTTCTTGTCAGTTTTAATCACTTTCTGGTCATTTTGCATTAGTTTGTGTTGATTTTGTCTGTTTTCTTGTCAGTTTTAATCACTTTCTGGTCATTTTGTGTGTCTTTATGGTCGTTTTGCATTAGTTTGTGTTGATTTTGTGTGTCTTTTAGTCGATCTTAATCTCTTCCTGTCTGTCTGATGTCCAGTCGGATCATGTAATCCCGCCTACGTGCAGCACATTAAATTAATCAGCTGATTCTGGCCGATGGTACATGCTCTGAGGGTAAAATTGAATTTGGGTGAGAGGAGGTGTTGGAATCAGTCTCCTGAAGTAATGGAATCTCTCCCGGACTGGAAACGCTCCGCTGCAGGCGGTCGGTAGGCGAATCCTGCAGCTTTATTGCTCTTCATCATGTTAAGCGATGCGTCTGAGTCAGCAGGCGGAGGTGAGGAGGTCCAGACCACTCCAGCAGCTCCTCCACCGTGGGCTCAGGAACACACCAACACCATTAGCGCTCTGCCATGCTTCAGTCTGGGTTTCTTGTAACCGCCTTGTTATTTGATTTGTCTCCACTCGACCAGATCGACCAGGACGTCCACAGAAAGTACACGCTGTCATCGGATGCGGAGCTGATCCTAATCAGATCGCTGACGCTGGGGAAGGTCACCAGTAAGTGTTCAGGAATTAAAAACGGAAAACGCTGCTGCTGTGGTTCTTCTGTTCTGAAAGGTGGCTCTGTTCTCAGGGATGGAGAACCTGAACGAGGAGGTGCTGCAGGCGGCGTCTAAAGGCTTCATCGGCTGCCTGTCCTCCGTCCAGTTCAACCACGTCGCCCCCCTGAAGGCGGCGCTCACCAACAGAGGGAGTTCTTTAATCACCATCAGAGGTCCGCTGGTCCAGTCCAACTGTGGAGCTCTGGCTGAGTCCACGTCACACACTCTGCAAGGTGAAACACACACCAGTAACACTACAGGATAAAACTTTATTAATCACACTCTGCAAGGTGAAACACACACCAGTAATACTACAGGATAAAACTTTATTAATCACACTCTGCAAGGTGAAACACACACCAGTAATACTACAGGATAAAACTTTATTAATCACACTCTGCAAGGTGAAACACACACCAGTAATACTACAGGATAAAACTTTATTAATCACACTCTGCAAGGTGAAACACACACCAGTAATACTACAGGATAAAACTTTATTAATCACACTCTGCAAGGTGAAACACACACCAGTAACACTACAGGATTAAACTTTATTAGTCACACTCTGCAAGGTAAAACACACACCAGTAATACTACAGGATAAAACTTTATTAATCACACAGTGGAGACATCTGCATCGTTACAGCAGCAAATGAGACATTTAAGGCAGACAGTTTGTACAAAACATCTCAAAAATTGCCCAAATTGACAGAAATTGTCCAAAATTACTCAGAATTTTCCGAGAATATAAAAAAAACCTTGCCTCAAACGACAAAAGTTTATCCAAAACTTTTGGAAATGTGGCAGAAATTAATTGAAGCTTCTCCAAAAGCTGCACAAAATGACTCAAAAGTTGCCCAAATTGATAGAAACTGTCCAAAAGGATTTTAAAAATTGCCCATGAGATGTCTTACAAAAATTGCCAAAAATGACAAAATTCCAGAACTATTTGGAGGTTAGCTGAAATGACTTGGTGTGTTGAAGATGAAAAGAAATGTCCACAATTGCGCATATAAAAATTTGCCTAAAATGACAAAAGTTTATCTAAAACAGTTTGGAACGTAGCTGAAATTAATAGAAACTTCTCCAAAATTACTCCAAATTTGCATAAAGTAACTCAAAAATTGCCTAAATTTATGGAAATTGTCCAAAAAAATATTAAAAATGCCCATGATGTCTTTAAAAATTGCCTGAAATTACAAAATTTTGTCCAAAATTGTTTGGAACATGGCAGAAATTAATTGAAACTTGTCCAGAATTACTCAAAATTTGTCCAAATTGACAGAAATTGTCCAAAAGGGTTTTTAAAACTGCCCATCATGTCTTTAAAAAAATTGCTTAAAAATGACAAAATTCCCCACTTTTTTTTACAATTAGCCAGACCGAAATGACATACATAAAATTTGACAAATATTGTACAAAACTATTTTAGAAAATGCTCAGAATGACAAATCTAATGTTCGAAACTATTCAGAACTTCTGCAAAGTGACTCAAAATTTGTACAAATAATTTGAAAATTGCCCAAATTGACAGAAATTGTACAAAATGATTTTTAAAAATGCCCATGATGTCTTAGAAAATTGCATAAAATGACAAAATTTTGTCCATAACTATGTGAAACCTGACCGACATGAACTGAAACTTCTCCAAAATGACTCAAATATTGTACAAATTACTCAGAATTGCCCAAATTGATGGAAATTGTCCAAAAGCATTTTAAAAATTGTCCATGATGTCTTAAAAAAATTACCCAAAAATCACAAAATTCCGAAACTATGTGAAAGTTGACCAGGCGGAAATGACTTACTCCAAAATTACTCAAATATTGTACAAAAAAAATGCTTAAAATGACAAAACTCATCTTCAAAACTATTCAGAACCCAAATTGACTCAAAATTTTAGTTTCTTTGAAAATTTCTATCCCTCTGTTTCTTCATGATCTGTTTTCATAGAGCTTCAGGATTTTAGATTGCAGTGAAAAATTAACCACAATGAAGAAAACACCCAGAAACTGCTGCTTGGAGTTCAGAGGATTCATTTTAAAACCATTTATGTGACAAAATCTGCCAAAAAGTCTATAAAAATTAGGTTTTCAGCTCCTGTTACTGTACATTCCCAAAGTTAAAGAGGTCAAACCTGCAAACTCCAGTCACATGAACCAGAAAAGAGATTAAAAAAAATCAACTCATTATTTTTCCTGCCTGCAGCATCTTAAACATGTACTTTTTCTGCTTTTCCTTCCATCTTTGCATCAGTGCATCAAGTCAGCTGACATTTCACAATAAAATAAGTAAAAATGAGCCACAGCACTAATTAATCTGTCTTATTTTAGCCGCTAGCCGATGTGTTTTGATGAAACCGGAGCCACATGTTTGTCAGAGTTGAGCAGAGATGATGTGGAGAAGATGAAAGATGGACTGTTCCACGTTTAGCTGGGCTGCCGGCAGCTTGGATTCACGGGGATCTAACCCGGATAAAAGAGATTTGGAAGCAGCAGCTCCACTTCACAAACTTTCCTTCAAGGTTCAGGTCGCAGCCTCGCCGAAAAAAAATCAAAGTTTAGCAGCGAGTCGAGGCGGAGACTGTTAAACTTTTAGACTTGCAGCTGATCGCTGGGGAACGGTGGAGGTGGAGGTGGAGGTGAAGGTCCATCTGTCCATCAGAACAGATGGAGTTCTACCAGAGAAGCTTCTGTTTACATCAACACGTTCTGAACATCATGTAGGACTGGAAAAAGGAAAAGCCACAGATTGTTATAGTCAGGATTTAGTCAGTATTAGTATCATGTCATGATGCTGCCACCACCATGCTTCACATCATGATGCTGCCACCACCATGCTTCACATCATGATGATGCCACCACCATGCTTCACATCATGATGCTACCACCACCATGCTTCACATCATGATGCTGCCACCACCATGCTTCACATCATGATGCTGCCACCACCATGCTTCACATCATGATGCTGCCACCACCATGCTTCACATCATGATGCTGCCACCACCATGCTTCACATCATGATGCTGCCACCACCATGCTTCACATCATGATGCTGCCACCACCATGCTTCACATCATGATGCTACCACCACCATGCTTCACATCATGATGCTGCCACCACCGTGCTTCACATCATGATGCTACCACCACCATGCTTCAGAGGAGTCATAGGAGTCTTGGTGGCCTCCCTCTCTAGTCTCTTTCTCCTTCAGAGGAGTCATAGGAGTCTTGGTGGCCTCCCTCTCTAGTCTCTTTCTCCTTCAGAGGAGTCATAGGAGTCTTGGTGGCCTCCCTCTCTAGTCTCTTTCTCCTTCAGAGGAATCATAGGAGTCTTGGTGGCCTCCCTCTCTAGTCTCTTTCTCCTTCAGAGGAGTCATAGGAGTCTTGGTGGCCTCCCTCTCTAGTCTCTTTCTCCTTCAGAGGAGTCATAGGAGTCTTGGTGGCCTCCCTCTCTAGTCTCTTTCTCCTTCAGAGGAGTCATAGGAGTCTTGGTGGCCTCCCTCTCTAGTCTCTTTCTCCTTCAGTGGAGTCATAGGGGTCTTGGTGGCCTCCCTCTCTAGTCTCTTTCTCCTTCAGAGGAGTCATAGGAGTCTTGGTGGCCTCCCTCTCTAGTCTCAGTTTTTGAGGAGGTCCTGCTCTAGTCAGATTTATTCATGTTCCTGGTCTCATGCTTGTAGACTCACTTTTACATTTTCTATTTTTAATTAACTGACATTACTTTCTGTTTGCTTTTATAAATTCTTGCCAATAAAAGCCAAATTAAATTGCCGATTATTCAATGTTGAAAGCAATAAAAGGGAAACTTCTGATACTTTTGTAGTCCAGCTCTGAGTTCCTGTAATTGGCTGCATCCATACAGTTTATAAATATACACGATAAAAGCATGAAAACAATGACAGAAGCTGTCCTGAGGGAAAACTGCGTCAGATGATAAAAGGAGGATTAATTTGAGACGCTGCCCTGATTTCTCTGCAGCACTTTGAGCTCTGAGTTCACAGAGATTCATGATTTGTTCGCGGCTGATTTGGCAGCAACATGAAAGAGCTTCACCAGGTGGAGGAATAACTTCCTTAAAGACAAGTTAAACGAGTGGAACATGAGCTAACCTGCTAATGGAGCATCTCTGTTAATTACATTCAACTCAGACGACAATTAGAGCTCATTTAGAGATGCCCAGAGAGGGAAGAGCTGCTTTATTGTGCTGCAGGGATGATTTAAATGATTTAAAAATGGATTAACACACAAATGCTGCTGCTGAGGAGGATGTAAAACATTTATTAGACTTTTAAAATTTCAGGTCAGAATTCTGAGGAAAAAACATCTTCTTCAGAAATTACCTGTTAAAAAATAAATTCATCCAGGTAGAACAAGATTACAGAAATATAATCCTGTGAGCTAGCTTTACTTTTCTGCTTTTGTTTTCCATTTTATCATTATTATTATTATTATTATTATGTATAATAATCTATATTATTATATTAATAATAATGTTGTAACAGTAATATTATAATTATTAAATTATTATTTTGTTTAAAGTTTCAACAAATTTAAAATAAAGCTTAAGAAAATATAAATAAAATAATATCAAAATTAAAAATATGAAATAAATAAGATATACTGTTAGATTTTATTTTTTTATATTTTTCATTTTTTATTTTATCTATTTTCTTAAGATTATATTTTTATTTAATTAATTTCATTTCTTTATTTTATTTTTATTTTTTGTGCATTGTTTTCTCTTTTTATGTGTTTTCCATTATATCTTTTGTTTTATTTTCCCAGATTTTATGTTATTTTCTAATGATGTTTATTATATATTATTATAAAATAAAATAACATATAATAATGTATATTAATATGTTAATAATAATATTCTAACAATAATATTAGGATTATTAAATTTTTATTTTTAGTTTTGTTCAAAATATAAACAAAATGAAAAACAATCTTAAGAAAACATAACTGAAATAATCTAAAATTAAAGATATAATATCAAATTTAAAAAGTATAAATTTTTCCATATTTTACTTTTTTATATTAAAATAATACTATTATATATTATTTTGTTTTATTTTATGTTTTTCATTTTCATATTATTTTATTTCTATTTTCTTATTAAGATTATTTTTTATATTTATTTCATTTTACATAATTTAATTCATATTTTAATTGATTTTTTTATTTTATGTGGATTGTGTTTTGTTCCTTTTTGTTTTATTTAACATGTTTTGCTTTTAATTTTTATTCTACTTCACATTCGTATTTATTATTATATATAATTTTCTTTTCCATTATATCTTGAGATCATGTCATTTCTATTTTTATTATGTTTGATTAGACTTAAACGTATTTTAAAATTTTATTTCATATATTTGATCATTTTTATAGAATTTTATTTCAGTTATTTTATTGAATTTTAATTAAATTTTTTAAACTTTTTAATTTCATTTTATATAATTTTAAAATTTCATTTATTTTTCTGTTACCTCAATACCAAATATTAAAAGAAATATTAGACAAAAAAAATCTCAATAGGATGACTTTTACTTGACTTTATTCTCTAGGTTTGTTGTTCTGTGTGTATAAATGGATCAGAGCGTTGGAAATGTGTTAATTTTAGTTAAATCCTCATAATAATTTGGTTGAACTGAGCCTTTAAATGGACCAACAGCGTCGGGTTCGTATTAAAGGAGGAAAAGTTAGAAATGTGTGTAATAAATAATGGACAATAATCAGGCCAGAGCTGCTGACTGCAGCTGAAACATCTTTTTATTCATTCATTTATTACTTCCTGCTGTGAATTTGTCTGAATAATTTACATTTCAGGCATTAAAAACCTATAAAAACTGTAGAAAATGTAGCTTTACCTGATTATAACTGCTGGAAGGAGAGTTTCTTTTTTTATTGATCACAGAGTTTAAATTAACTGGTTTAAGATCCAACAGCATTAAAAATTATGGAGATTAACCTGACTAGTTCAGAGCTAAATCTGAAATTCTATACTAATGACTATATTTACTATACTTTATCCATAAAATATTTATATTATTTTATTTGATTAGATACTATGTTTTTTATAATATTATTATTTATTTTGTACTATATTTAAATTAAATTTTAATTAGTAACTTATATTTTATTTATTAGATTTTAGATTATTTATTTTCTCAATTATATATTATTTCTTTTTATATATTTTTATATTATTCAATTCATATAATTATGCTTCTGCTTTGTATTTCTTTTTATTTTAATTAAGTATTTTTCATGTTATTTCATTTCTATTTTTATTCCTATTTTATTTTTCTATTTTTAATTCAATTTAAATAAACAACTATTAAAATGTATTATAAAATATTCAACTATTTCATTGTACTTAATTTCATTATTTATTTATTTTTTTTGTTTTTGTAACTTCATGTCATTAAATTCTATTTCTAACTTGTGTTTTATTATTTTATTCAGATTTATTTTATTTTATATTTTTCATTTCATTTTATATCATTTCATGTCACTTGTTTTCTAATTATATTTCTGTTTTATTTTTCTTATTTTTGTAATTTTGTCATGTTTGCGATTTTTTTACATCATTTCATTTCAATTTTTATTGTTTTTATTTTATTCATCCATCCATTATCTATACACCGCTTATTCCTCACTAGGGTCGCGGGGGGGGCTGGAGCCTATCCCAGCTGACTCGGGCGAAGGCAGGGGACACCCTGGACAGGTCGCCAGTCTGTCGCAGGGCTACATACAGAGACAAACAATCACTCTCACATTCACACCTACGGGCAATTTAGAGTAATCAATTAACCTCAGCATATTTTTGGACTGTGGGAGGAAGCCGGAGTACCCGGAGAAAACCCACGCATGCACAGGGAGAACATGCAAACTCCATGCAGAAAGATCCCGGGAAAGCCGGGACGCGAACCAGGGACCTTCTCGCTGCAAGGCGAAAGTGCTAACCACTACGCCACTGTGCAGCCTTTATTTTATTCAATTATATTATTTTATGTCTCCCATTTCAATTTTATATCATTCAATTTGATTTCTATTTTAATTTTTATTATTTTTTAATTTTCTTTTAAATGTATCACATTTTCTATTTTTCATTTAATAGAATTTTATTTCTGTTTTTATTTCTATTTGAATTGTTTTTATTATAATTTTTATATTTTTTATTTTAGATAATTGCATATTTCATTTTTAGTTTTATTTCCATTTTACTTTTATTTATTTTTCATTTTATATCATTCAATTTCAAGTTTTTTTCCATTTAATTTTTGTTATTTTTTTTAAATTTATATTATTTGCATTTATTTTTCATTTCATATCATTTAATTTCTAGTTTTATTTCTATTTTATTTTATTGTCCACTCCTGTGGATCCTGCTGCTGCAGATATTTAATCATCTCAGAGGGAAAAAACTCCTTCAAACAGCCGGAAGCAACAAACTGAACTGTAGCTGCTGTTTTGAAAACATGGATTATATGAATTATTAAAGACTCCCATTAATCTGAGCTTATTTTTGTTTAATATTCAGCTCGTAATGGATGTGAAACTGCAGATTAAAGTGAATTCTTAAAGTGAGTCTTTCATGAAGTGCTTGTGTTGCTCTGTGATGTTTTTTTTCCATCCAGAGATGTAGTGATGGAGCTAGAATAATAATTCTGACTGTATTTTTTTGTTCCTCCTCAGATCAGGCAGTGACGGCGACCAAAGACAAAGAGCAGCGAGGCGGCGGCACCCAGAAGGATCTGGCTGTAATCGCAGGTGTGTTTTTATTTCTTTAATTGAAATGGAGCCTCAGCTGTCGGCCGTTTGTCATTCTCCCTCCGTCTTCCTGCCTCTCCTCTAATCCCGGCTCGTTTTCATTATCGCCGCTTACACCGTTTTGTTTGAAATTAAATTTGACGAAGCGACGTGGGGCTTTCTGTGTTCTTTATTTCTGCTCATGCTTGAACCGTCGGGCTTTGTGGGACTTCAAGCTAATTAACGGAGGGAAAAAAAAAAACAATAAAAACCAACAACACATGCTGCTCGACAAATCAAAACACAATAAATAAGTTGGATTGGAGCTGAGCTGCTGCTCGTTCAAACAATAGTCTGCTTTCTTGCCAAAAGCTAAATGAGAAGATTGAATCCTCTCCGACGTAATTTGAAGCCGGGAGAAGGTTAGTGGAGCTCAGCGACAAAATGAGCTCTTGCAGCATCTTCAGCTCGCTGATTACATCTGGTTTGTTTAATTACAAACAGCAAAGGGTGGAAGTATTTACAGCAGAGTCACTGCAGAGTCATCAGTCTCCTCAGCAGGAGGTAAATAAGAGAGTTTCACCCAACGGTCAAGTGATTCTGTTTAAAATCAGCAGGATTTAACATAAAACTCTTCATTTCTGGGACAAAATATCTGCTTTCGGTGCTTCGTTTTAACTGTCTGCCCATGATGTCTTTAAAAATTGTCCAAAATGACAAAATTCCAGAACTGTTTGAAAGTTAGCTGGGCTGAAAAGAAACTTCCAGAATTATTCCCAAACTTTGCTTGAAATAACAAAAATTTTGTCCAAGAGACTAAAATGAATAGAAACTTCTCCAAAATGACTCAAATGAGCTCAAAATAACAAAAAAATTTCCCAGAAGGATTTTTAAAATGGCCCATGATGTCTTTAAAGTTGCCCAGGATGACAAAATTCCAGTCCAGAGGGTTGAAACTTTCCTGTTTCCATTAATGTAGTTGTATTTCTAACTGTGTTTACACCATGTTTGGACTGTAAATATTCACTTTTTTTCTCGTTTTATTTAGTTGTAGCACAATTTAGAGTTAGATTTTTTGTAAAAACAAGTTTTTGATTCATTTTCTTTCTGTGTTCAGCTGCTTCCTGGTTGTGTTAGTTAACCTTTTAATTAGTCTTAACTGGACTCCACCTGTAACGAGCTGAGCTGATTAGTCTGAAAACCGACTTCATGAATGTTTAAATACCTTTATTTTTTATTGAATCAGTTCAAAACAAAAGCCTTCTTCAGAATTAATGCTCTGAATGCTTGTTTTTATCTAATTCAAATGAAACCTCAGCCGTCGTTTGGAGATTCTTGTGACTTTTCTTTAAATCTTCTCGTCTTTACGGATCCGTTAAATGAACTTTTCCTCCCAGATCTAAGTGATTCTGTGTGTTTGTGATCAAAGCAAAGCATTTCTGCTTCACTTTATGGGATTCTTTCATGTCAGGAGTTCTTTTTTTTCATGTCTTAATGATATTCAGTAAAACTACTGATTACACTTGGAGGCATTAATTCTGTCCTGCTTCCATAATTCTAACTTTGATTCCAAACGTCGGATATTTTAGTCGCTTCACTGGAGACGTTTTAGAAAAGATCTGATTACGTCTGATGCTGCTGCACATCTTTTACTGCTGAGTTTTACCTCCTGTTCCATCTGGATTTATTACTGTTTTATGTTTATTTTGTTTTACAAATTAATTGTTGTGTGTTTTTCTGTCTTGTTTATTAGTATTTAATATTTATTGTTGTTATTTTACTGATTAATTTATGCTGTTTTCTGTCTTGTTTTTTTTACTATTTTATATTGTTTTTGTTTAGCTTTGCTAAATTTAAGTTTTTATAGTTTTTGTTTTAAAGTTTTTGTCCTGTTTTCTGTCTTGTTTTTTAATTTTATTTTAATTTTATGTTAATTTTTGTTTGTTTTACCGAATTAATTTTACAAGTTTTTGTCCTTTTTCTGGACAACTTTATTCATATTTCATATATTTATTTTTTGTGGTTTAATTTGTGTTTTTTATTCTTTGATTTTTAAAAAAATTTTTTTTTTTTTTGCTATTTTTATAGTTGATTTATAACTGTTTTATGAGTTGTTATTCTGGTCTATCTTGATCTCTTATAGTTATTATTTATTTTCTTTTGCTTTACTAAATCAATTTTTTGTCCTATTTTCATATTTTTATATATATTTATTATGGTTTGATCAGTTTTTTGTACATATTCTTGTCTTCTAACGTGCAGCAGGTGGGTGTTCCCTGGTTGCTTTATAAATAAATTTAATGCCAGTTTTTAGATGTTATCTAAAGAATTTTGCACATTTAAAACCTGCAGCAGCTAAATCACAGCTGTTCATCTTCTAACAAGGTATGATCACAGCCGGTGTCTTTTTTAAATTTAATTTAATTTAATAATTTATTATTATATATCATTTCATTTCATACTATTCATTTTATTTTATTATTTTATTAAATTTATATTATTTTCATTTTTCATTTCATTTATTCATTTATTTTTAAAATGGGAGAATTCATATTAATGTACATTAATGTAATGTAATGTACATTTTCATGTAAATAATGTAAATTTTATAGTTTTCATTTAATTTAGTATAACTTCTTTTGGATTTTTATTTCTAGTTCATTTTTATTGTTATTTAATTCAAATTGAAATTTATAATATAGATTTTTTATTTCATTTTATGTAGTTTCACATTATTATATTTCTATTTCATTTTTTAAATTTAATTTAAATGTAGTTTTATATTTTTCATTTTATTTTACATAATTTCCCATCATTTAATTAGTATCTTTATTTTTTTATTTTAGTTTCATAATTCATTGTTATATAGTATTTCATTTTACTTTATTTCATATATCATTAATTTTATATAATATTATTTCTATTTTTTTGATAAAAATTTACATTATTTTATTTTTTTCATTTAATTTTAAATCATTTAATGTCATTTCATTTCTATTTTTAATTAAAATTTATATTTTTGATTGAATCATATCATTCTCATCATTTTAATTTGTGATTTAATATAATTGTATTTAATTTTTTTTATAATTTATTATTTTGTATTATATAATTTTGTTTTTAATTTATTTATTTTATTCTTGTTTACTTTTTTTCCATTCATCTGGATTGTGCTGCTCTCTGATGCTGTATTATTAGCAAATAAATTAACAAATAAGAGTGCAAAATAAAATAAAAAAGACCAGTAAATTGCAGTAGATCTTAACATTTCTCAACGATGTGATTTTATAAAACCTGCAGCAGCTGAATCTCCTGATCGCTGCTTCAGGTTCAGCTCCTCTTCCTGTCCTGATTCTACTTCCTGTTGTGTCCTCAGGTGTGGTGACGGCAGTCGTCTTCATTGCCGTCTGCGCTCTGGCCGTCATCAGCCGCCTCCTCTACCAGCAGCGTCGGGCTCAGAGGGACAGCGGCGGCGCTTCTGTGGGTTCTGTGGGCGGCGGCGTGAAGGACGAGCACCGACACGGCATGTTCACGGACTACAGGACTGAGCTGCACCTCCACAACCCAGTCAGGGACAACGTCAAGGAGTATTACATCTGAGAGCCGCTAATTTACCTCTACCACTGACGGACGGACGGACGCTGCAGGGTTTCCGACGACGACGACTCATCTGTAACCCTCGACTCTTTTACGCTCCTGTACAAGCAAGTGGCTGAACCTTCGCAGCTGTTAGTGTATTTTGATGTCGGTAAAGTGTCAGAATTCGAGCTACCGTGGTTTCCTGTCATTGCAAAAAAGAAAAAAACAAAAAAAGGTGAATGTGGTGCAGAGGGCTGGACGGACGGATTGACGGACGGATGAAGACGCCGCCGTCCTCCCCGAAGCTCCAACGCTCCGTCTGAAAGCCTCCGATGAGGCTGAATCTCTCCACGTCTCAGAGGGACTCACTAAAAATTGTACTTGCGAGTCAGGAAATGTAGGCCAGGCTGTAAGATATGCCGCATCCGCTGCTGTATTTGTTTTTCCGGTGGTGGCGAACGCCGTAGAAGAAACGGGGACAATACTGCCTATACTGTATGAGTGCCTAATTTGCATATGCATTTTTATTTGAACTTTTTAGAAGTTATTCATGTGAATTGCACAGAGGCAGTCACATTTCCATAGAGAGGAGCTTATTGTCATTCAGCTCTGCCACCCGCAGCGGCGCAGAACAAAAGAGAAAATTGGAATTTTCCCATTCATGCTCGACCTTCTGCCGGTTGACCCTCAGCGCCGGGCCGACTGTCGGCGCTTGTTTTTCCACTCCAGCTTTGGAAAAACCCCTAAAAAGTCCTTTAAATGCAGAAAGTTTGGGGTCTTTGTGAAGCAGATGTACACCAGGGGCCTCATTTATCAAACTGTGCATAGAAAGAGCTCCAGAGTGAGTCTAAAAACAGAACCGGAGTTTGTTCAAGACGTTGCATGTCTCCACAATTATGGAGGTTTGAGTTCCTGCAGAGTGCATGAAGGTTTAAGGTTTAAAACAGCTCCCATGAAGATTTTTAGATGCCTCCGTTCAGACTTTCCTTCCTGTGGTTCATTTATTGGTGCATAAAGATGACAAAATGTACAGAAACCCAACATGCACGGTGCAGGATGCATGCATTATTCATCCTCTTTGGTTAAATTGAAGGTATCCAGCAGCTCTCGCATGGTACATTTACGAAACTAATGTGCAAAATATCGGAGATAAAAGGTGCAAAGTCTGTTTGTCTGCACAGGATTCACAGATTTGTAAAAAGCCTTTGTAGAAAGGAAAAATTGGTCACAAATGGCTCCTAAACATGTCCAAAATTACCCACAAATTGATCAAAGTGACTCAGAACATGTCCAAAATGACAAAAACTTGACCGGCATAATTTAACATTCGGTCAACATGACTCAAAACGTGTCTTAAATGAGTCAAAATATCCAAATTGACAAAAAAACGTCCAAAGTTACCAAATATTTGTTCAAAACTACTCAAAAATTACCCAAAATTCATTTAAAATGTGTCTTAAGTAGGAAAAACTTGTCCATAATTACACAAAATATTCAAAATGACAAAATTGTCCTAAAAACAACTCAAAATGTTCCAAACATCAAAATTTGTCCAAGTGACAAAAATCTATCTAAAAAAAAGCATCCAAATTGCTGCAAAATTTGTCCGAAATGATCAAGATTTGACCCAAGTGACTCCTAAAGGTGTCCAAAGTTACCCTTTAATTGCTCAAAATGACTCAAAATGTCCACAATGACAAAAATGTCCAAAATGACTCAAAACTTGTCTTAAACGAGTCAAAATATGTCCAAAATGGCCAAAAATGGTCCAAAAGGACTCCTAAAAGTGTCCAAAATTACCCATAAATTGATCAAAGTGACTCAGATCATGTCCAAAATGACAGACTGGACCAACGTAACCCAATATTTGTTCAACAGGACACAAAATTAGTCTTGAAGCAGTCAAAATATGTCCAAAATGATCAAAATCCGTCCCAAATCACTTTTAAAAGTGTCCAAAACCACCCATGAAATTGTTCAAAATAACTCAGAATATGTCCAAAATGACCAAAACTTGACCAACATAACTTAACATTTGTCCAAAATCACTCAAATTTAATCTTAAAGGAGTCAAAATATGTCCACAATGACAAAAATCTGTCCAATATGACTCAGAAGTTGCTCAAACTTCCTTGAAATTTGTCCAATTTGACTAAAACTTTGTCCAACATGACTCAAAATTGATGAAAACTTGCTCTGAACTTACCCTAAATGAGTATTTACCACAGGTACGTCAACACAAATCAACCAGGTTTGATGAACAGAACCAACTTCCTTTGAAATCGAACTCGTCGCCAAAAATGGAACAAAGCGAAGCGAGAAAAGCTCAATTTAACAAAGTGGAGCAGAATAAAACAGCTCATTTGTCATGTTTTCTGGAGGAATTTCAAAAAGGAAAAAGATTAAGGGAGACAGCGGCATCGAGTCTCCTGCAACAAGAAGCTGAAGCCTTAAAAACAGAGGAGATGTGCCTCATTAATATCAGCTGTCAATGGAAGAATAAATGGCTTCAATAATTAGTGAGGAACCGTCCTGACAGAGACATCGGGAGTTAATCACCTCTGCTCTGCTATAAATAAGTAAAACTCTGCACAAGTCTGCTGAGGTTTTTAGATGATTTTATTCACCTGCCAGCTGGAGGTAAAAGAAAACCAGCAACACAGGGATGGACCAGTCTTTAAACACCAAATCCACAAGAAGCTCCATAAAAACACCTTCTGTAAGTTCTGTTTGTTGAATCTTGCAGGAAAATGAGCTCACCTTTGTTTCAATTTGTTCAGAAAGACTCAAAAAGTCTGACATGAAACAAATTCATCAATCTGACAACAACTAAATGATAAAAACCTGTCAAAAATAACTTTAATATTCTTCAAAACAACTCAGGATTTCTCCCAAATTACAAAATCCCATCCAACATGATGCAACAAGAGTCCAAAATGACTCCACATTTGCTCAAATCTACTCAAAATTTGTGCAACATTACTCAAAATCTGTCAAAAATAACTTAACGATTGTTCAAAACAACTCAATATTTCCCCAAATGACAAAATCGCTTCAAAACGTGTCCAAAACGACTTGAAAAAATGCTCAAATATACTTTAAATATGTGCAATACGACTCTTAAAATGTATCAAAAATCTTTCAAAACTTGTCCAAAATGACTCAGAAGTGGCTTATATTGACTTTAAATTTGACTCAAAAACTTGACTCAGTGTGACTCAAATTTTGTCCAACGTGGCTCTGAATTTGTCAAAAATGTCTCAAATCCTGTTCAAAATGCCCAAATCAACTCAAAAATGGTTCAGAATGACAAAAATCTACCAAAGATTTCCCAAATTGCTGCAAAAAGTGTCTAAAAGGATCCAAAATGTGTCCAAATAACTTCTGTTCTTCACTGTCAGGACTTTGCATTCATCAAAAAAATGCTCAAATCAACTTAAAAGTGACAAAAATTACCAGAAATTTGCTCAAATGGACTCTAAATTTTTCCAGTGGGACTTAAACTTTGTCAAAAATCTCTCAAAACTTGTTCAAAACAAGCCAAAAAATGACTTAAATCATGTAAAAATACGTCCACAATGACAAAAACGCAACCATAGTGATTATAAATTTGTCCAAAATGACTCCAACTTTGTCCAAAAATCTATCAAAGATTGCAAATGGTGTCTAAGAAGACCCAAAATGTCCAAAATAATTTCTGTTCTTCACTGTCAGGACTATGCATTCATCTCAATAAAATGCTCGAATCAACTTAAAAATGTCGAAAATTGTCAGAAATTTGCTCAAATGGGCTTGAAATTTGTCCAATGGGACTTAAACTTTGTCCAAGATGGCTTAAAATTTATCAAAAATCTTTCAAAAATGGCTTAAATTTACTTTAAATTTAACTCAAAAATTTGACTCGATGTGATCAAAAGTTGTTCAACATGGCTCTGAATTTGTCAAAAATGTCTCAAATCCTGTCCAAAATGCTTAAATCAACTCAAAAATGGTTAAAAATGACAAAAATCTGTCCAGAATTTCCCAAATTGTTGTAAAAAGTGTCTAAAAAGACCCAAAATGTGTCCAAATAACTTCTGTGCTTCGCTGTCAGGACTATGCATTTATATCAAAAAATGCTCAAATCAACTTAAAAGTGTTGAAAATTTGCTCAAATGGACTCAAAATTTGTCCAATGGGACTTAAACTTTGTCAAAAATCTCTCAAAACTTGTCCAATAAAAGTTTTTAAAAAATGCTCAGATCATCTTAAACATTAAATAATATGTCCATAATGACAAAAACCCGACTATAGTGACCAGAAATTTGACCAAAATGACTCCAACTTTGTCTAAAAACCTGTCCAAGATTTTCCAAATCACCCAGATTGGTACAAAAGGTGTCTAAAATGACTCAAAAAAACTGGTTAGAAACAACTTAAAAGTGTCCAAAATTCCTTAAAAATTTCTCAAATGGACTAGAAATTTGTCCAATGTGACGTAAAATTTGACTGAAAAAATGGCTCAAATGACAAAAAGTGTCCAAAAAGACTCGTGAATTTGTCCAAAGTCCAGTGAGATGAGCTCGGCTTTACTCCTGCCAGTCTGTAGGTTTGTCTTTATTATTTTTAGAAGTGATTTCTCTTTGTTTAGTTCATGTTCCTGCTCCTCACCGTCAGAGCACCAGATCATATTAATAAATCACAGCGTTTCTATGCACAGACAACCCTTCATAAATGAGGTCCATCACTGTGGAGGGTTGAACACGGGAAATCCAGTGTGTATATTATATCATGAGAGCAGCAGAAATAGAAATTAAGGGTTATTTAAATAAAGCGGTGATTTCCACAGACGTGTAATTAGGGAGCGGCCGCCACTTCTCAGATTACAGCCTCTGCAGTACCACTTAAATGTCAAACGGCTGGACGCAGCGCCACCTTACAGTAGCGGTGGAGTGTTTACTCTGCTATGAAATTAAAAACCAGTAATTTACTGTAACACAAGCAGTGGCTTCACACTGGGAACTCAATGCAATGAATGAAGTCCTCCTTCATTTCTGATGACTAACTCCATACCACAGTCCTCACATTCCTGCACTTCTGAGTTGTGTTGCTCCACATGTACAGTATCTTTAAAACACCCAGAAGTGTTCTACTGGATTCTAGTCTGGACACTTTGTTCTACTCTAGTAAGTCTTGGAATATACATCTCGGCTGTCACTATTTTGGTTTATCCACATAAAGTCATGGTGCATCTAGAAATGTCTTCAACACCTTTAGCTCTCATCACACTCCCATCTCCATGCTTCACTGTCAGGACTATGCATTCACTGTGGAAGGTCTCCTCAAGAAAGACACAAAGTCACCACAAAGAGACACAAAATGACCACAGGACTGATTTCCATTGATGACCCCTGAGACAAGTCTGCCAAGGTTGTGAAAGTAGTTCAACTGTCCATGGAGTCATTTTAGGAGCTCTGATTAGTGCTACCTCCTGATTAGTGGATCCTTTTCCATCTTTGTCAAGCCTCACAGTCAGACTTTTCACTTCTTCTGTTCACTTCTTTTCCATGTGGAACCATGATGCAGACATAGACCCAGTCCATGGGTCCAGAACTAAGAGTTCTGCTGTTCACAGCTCATTATAGAACCATGTTCATCAGTTAGACTGACTGGAAATCACAGGTGGACTCACAATTACAAAAAATGTACAAAATTAGTCAAAAATGGTCTAAAATAGCTAAAATGTTGTCCAGAATGATTCAGAAACTTTTTCACTAAATGTTTATCAAAATTTTTCTTGGCCAATTTTGTCAAGAGTTTCTTCTTTAAAATAGGCCAAAATGACCAGAAAATTTGTCTGAAATTACAAAAAAAATGTCCATTATGACAAAAACGTTCAAAATTACATAAAAATGATCAAAAAGACTTAGTCTTGTTCAAAATCACATTAAATTTTGTCAAAAGATCTTTTAAAAAATAGTCCAAAATTACAGAAAATGTCCAAAATTACATAAAATTTGTCCAAAATGACAAAAATTGTCCAATATGACAAAAATCTCAAAACTGACATAGCCCGAAAAAGTTGACAAATTTAGTTTTTTCATTATTTTCTGAAATGATCCATTATGACTAAAAGTGTCCAAAGTGAATTAAAATGGGTCCAAAATGACTTTAAAAATAGTCCGAAATTACTGAAAAAATATGTAAAATTTGTCTAAAATGGCAAATAATGTAAATGACTTTAAACATTACCCAAAACTGGTCAAAAATTGTCATGTCTCACAGCTGGATTCACTTTTGTTGCATTGAGTTTCTAAAAAGGGGCTTGAGTTTGCAACATGGTCTTTGTTTCTGTTTGTTATTGAGACTAAACACTTAAACTTGGAAGTACTGAAGTTTGTTTGACGTTTAAATGACGTTGCACAGAGTCGTACTGTCTCCTGTTCTGTACATCATCAGATTGGTTCATCAGCGATGCTCCCAGGCGCCATCTTTGGCAGCAGTTTGGTTCAAACAGGAAGTGTTTGGTTCAAACAAGAAGCGTTTGGTTCAAACAGGAAGTGTTTGGTTCAAACAAGAAGCGTTTGGTTCAAACAGGAAGGGTTTGGTTCGACAACAGAAGGTGGTGTTTGTCAAAGCTAAAGTCACAGCAGCAGGTTTGTTGGGTTTGTTCCGCTGCAGGAGAAAGAAAAATTGGACATGAACTGAGGAAGTGGCCGACGTGGCACCGGAGTGAATTAGCTCATTAATTATTTTGAATTCCAGGGAGCGGCGGTGCGACGTTTTCTACGTATTTCAAGCTTTTTATATATCTTACACCGGTAGACGGACGAAAAAGAAAAACCCATCCGGAGCCTGTGATGCACCAGACACATTAGAAAACATTAAAGCATGGATGAAAATGGAGACTTCTTTGCTTTTTTTAGATCCTTGCTTCTAGCAGGCCACGATAAAAGAACAAAAACAGGAGTTGGACGTGAAGAGGAGGATGTTACCTAAATTAAAAAATGGGCTTGTCAGGCTCAGCGCTGCATTACGAACCTGAGCTCATTATCCACCGGCTTCAGCTGCTCTCTGCCAGGAGTCGGCGTCTTCGTCGACATCAGTTCCGCTTTAACGGGATGAATAAAAGGGTTGAGGCCCAAAGAGGGGCTGACGGAGGATGTGTGCTAATAATTTTTAGCATCTTGTCACGAACTGACGGATTCCAAACGTCTGTACAGAGTTTTGAAGGGAAGCAGGGAGCAGCCGTGGAGACTCTGTTTGGAGTTTTCGTGAACCTGCAGCATGGAGTGAAGATGCCGGGACGCTCTGTGCATGTGATAATCTGCAGATCTTCAGTATCAGCGAATGAATACATACCTCTCAGAGTGCTTTAGGTTATACTGCAATGGGTAATATCATGTGGTCACTTCTTAATGATTTGTATAGCTGCAGTTTTATTAAGGATCCAATGTATAGATGTATAATTTAATAATAAAAGTCAATATATTGGTAACCCCTCGCTTGTGAAATGGTTTCACTTCAACTATTTTAAATGAGTTTTAGTGATGAATCATCCCATTCAAAATGTGTCCAAAGTGACAGAAACATGTCCAAAAAATTTTTAAATTACTTTGAATATGTCCAAACTATCCCAAATTTGTCAAAATGGCCAATATTCTACCAATATTAATGAAGAAACTTTAATTAAAAAATTGTCAATAACTGTTCACAATTATAAAGATATTGTCTATTCCAAACTGAACCAAAAATTGTTAAAAGCTACTGGAGATTTGTCCAAAATGCATCAAAAGGTATTTTCCACAATAAGAAAAACTGTTCAAAGTTTCAAAATTTAACCCAAATGACTGACTGTCCAAACAAATTGACTATTGTTCAAAGTTAATCCAAATCTGGCCAAACTGACCAAAACTTTTCCAAAATTCTTCAAAAGAACTCAAGGTTTGTCCAAAGTGCCTGGAAAGTTCTTATCCACAATAAGAAAAATTGTCCAAAATGACTCCACATTTGTTCAGATTCTTGTCCTTAGTAGTAAGGTGTCCAAAATTACTCCAGAGTTGTCCAACATAACAAAAATTTGCCCAAAATGAATCCAAATGTAACCATAGTGACAAATGTCTGTCCAAATTTACTGAAATTTTTTTTGCTTGTCTGAAATTACTCGAAATGTGTCCAATTTGATTCCACATTTGTCCAAACGTTCATCCAACATGACTCCAGAAATGCCAAACATGACAAGAACTTGTGCAGAAGGAATCAAAAGTTGTCCAAGATGACTCAAACTTGTCCAAAATGTCTCAAAATTGTCCAAAATGACTCCATGTCCAAAAGGAATCAAAAAATGTTCAAAGTGACCCAACGACAAATGTGTGTCCAAGATACCAGACAGTTGTTCAAAGTTCATCAAAATCTGTCCAAAATTACGAAAACTTTTCAAAAAAAGAACAAAAAAATGATCCAAAATGGCTCCACATTTGTCCAAATGTTCATCTAACATTACTTGCAAGGTGCCCAAAATGACAAGAACTTATCCAAAGGGAATCAAAACTTGTACAAAATGACTGATAATTGTTCAAAGTGTCTCAAAATTTGTCCAAAATTAATCAAAAGCTTGTCTGAAATTACTCAAAATGTGTCCAAAATGACTCCATGGTTGCCTTACATGACAAGAACTTGTCCAAAAAGACTCCGAATGTTTCTACGATGACAGCATCTTCTCCAAAAAGACTAAGAGCTTTGTCCAATATGTAAAAAAGTGGACATGACTGATGTTAAAAGACTGACATGAGCGTTGCTTTTAACCGCTTTCTGCATTTACTTAATTTCAGGGCTGCAAATGACGACAGTTTAGAGACAATTTTCCTGTCGGCTTGTGAATTGGAATAAATTGTAGTAATGATGTATGTTACTCACTTTATTCCCAGCAGCAGCACCAACAGACACGATTAACAGAACACAGATTTAATTTAATGTTCAGACTGTGACGCCGGCAGTGGATTTAAACCTGATCTGGTGTCAGTTTTTAGCAGAACTCAGACGTGTTTTTCCTCCCTGAACATGTCATGTGTCTATCTGCTGGACTGATGAAGCTCTCAGGCTCAGAAATGATGGAAAAACTAAACTAAACGCGTCATAATGTGGGAAAACTGTGACGACTAATGTGAAATATCTGAGAGTCGGAGGAGAACGCAGAACGGATTGACGTCAATCACTTCTTTTCAGGCAAACGTTGAGTTAGTAGTCTGTGATTTTCCACTAAACCCTCACATTCAGCAGCGTCTAGCATCAGTGTCAGCGGGAATTACACTTCAGAACACTCCGACTGAAAGCTACCAATGAGGCTCCATGCACACACTGATAAGGCCAGTAGCTGGAGATAATTAGGACGGACATTTAATGGTGTTTCCTTTTAATCTGACTTTGCTTTACGTTTAACATAAATGTTCCTGAAATCGAGGAGTCGCTGCTGGTTCAGACATGTTTGGAATACCTGATGATACCAACATCACCTCCAAGTCCAAAGCCATGGTTCTCTGTCGGAAACCAGTGGATGACTCCCTCTGGGTTGGGGGGAGGTACTGCTCAAACCAAAAGAGTCTTTAGATTGTGGCACCTGGAATGGATGTAAAACTGATCTGGTGTCAGTTTTTACCAGAACTCAGATGTGTTTTTCTTCCTAAAATGTCATGGTTCTATCTGTTGGACTGATGAAGTTCTGAGGTCCAGAAATGATGGAAAAAGTCCATTAAATAGTGATAAATCTGGACCCACTTCTATGGACTTCAAGGACTTGGAACTCTGGAAATATTCACAGTATGAAGGTAGAACTCTGATCATTAAATAAAGTTGGTGTAGATAAAGAGTCAGCTGGTTCTGAGGAGGTTTTTGGGGGGAAGACTCATTGATATTTCAAGGAATGACCCAATTGTCAGTATTCATTTACTGTCATCGTCCTGCGTCGGGATTTCCATGAGAAAAACTAAAACATTTCCAAAGCTTTGCACAGAAAATAGCATGTATTTGTGTGTGACAGGAAGTGTGAGCTCGGGGCTGTTGGTATGAACAATGTTTTCCCCTCCAGGTGACTCACAGGTGGAACTCTGAACTGCAGTTGACCTTCCAGAAGAAAAACTGTGGATAAAATGGTCTTTTGTGGCAAAGATCTTGAGTATCTGTTGTTGCTGAAATGCAGTTTTGAGCTGCTGCAGGTAAATCTGATGCAAAACATCTGCTGTTTATTTACTGTGTTCCTTTATTTTTTTCTTTACACGTTTGTGTGTTTTAAACAAACCACAACAAACCTCTTACATCAGGCTTCCAGCAGCAGAAAGATTCATGAAATAAAAACTCCCATCTGAGGTCTTGATCCCAGTTCTGCGAAGCACCTCGGCTCGGTTTTTGTTCTCCGGGTTGCTGTCAGAGTTGAAGAGTTTTCTGTTCTGAGAGGATGAAGCTGCTCTGGGAGAGAAACTGCAGTGAAATAACAAAGAAGTGGAGTTAGAGCTGTGGGATCTGAGCAGTCGGTGCATCATACATGTTCTGACAGTTCTGGCTAAAGAACAGAAACCGAGGGTCACTGCTGCACAAATGATGCAAGGCCAGAATAATACATGTTGAATGCACCCTTAGCTGAGGTTGTTCTGCCAATGAAAACATAACAAAAAGACTAAATGTGTTGTTTGTTTGTTGCTTAAAGAGCGTTTATGTGATTTAACGATCTTATCTGTCAGACATCACTCAAAACTGATCCCTGCTCAAAGATGAATCAGTTTTATTTTCATTTGGTCGAGTTTAATCATCGAAACTCCAAAATTGTTGGTGAGTTTGATCATTAATCACCAAAATGACACCATTTATGAGCAGAAAATCACTTTAATCTACATCTAGTTTAAAAAATCTGCATAAAAGATCCAACCTGCCAGATGAATAAATAAAGTCAGCATGGCTCAGAAACAGTGAACAGAGGAGGAAGTAGTTGGAGATCCATCCAGCATGGAGAAACATCTAGTAGTTGGAGATCCATCCAGCATGGAGAAACATCTAGTAGTTGGAGATCCATCCAGCATGGTGGAACATCTTCTAGTAGTTGGAGATCCATCCAGCATGGTGGAACATCTTTCTACTGATGATGAGCAGAGACTCAAAACTGGACAAAAAATTGTCCAAAACGATCGACATTTTGTCCAAATTGAATTTTCAGTTCAATTTGGACAAATGCTGAGTTATTTTGAACACATTTTCAGTATTTCTGGACCAGTTTTTAGTCATTTTGGACACCTTTGACTACATGAAGACTCTTGTGTTCACTCTAACAGCCAACAGTGCAAGATTTAGTTTGTTTTGTGTCACAGTCCCACCCTGTCTGCCTGTTTCTCTCTCTTCTTTCTCTGTCATCCTGCTGTCTCTAGGTCCCACCCCCCTCAGTGCTGCGCCTCTGGCTGCGCAGGTCGTCGGGGCTCATTGGCTCCAGCTGCGGAGGGAGCGCAGCTGGATTTGATCGGTCATCAGCTGGGGATAAAGCCGGGCTCGCCCGCCGTCCACCTCTCTGCCAGATCATAGCGTCATCTTCAGAGTAGTGAGTAGGTCTTGGGTTGTCTCGGGGTCTCTTGTCGTGACCACTGGCTCACTCTAGTTGTCTTGTGTCCTAGATTTCCACCGGATGGTCCCGTCCTCCCGCTTCCCGGCCCGATCGCCTACCTACCGACTTCCGCTGCAGCCGTCGTGTTCCGCCTGCCTCCGGTCCACGGTTCTCTGGCGGATCGGCGAGCCGCCACCGACGGCTCCCTCCCTGGATCCCCGCACGGGCGCGGACTCTGTCCGGCTGGTCCTCGCGGCGCACCCTGCCGACCCCGGCGCACGGTCTGGTGTCCTGGCCGCGGTGTCTGGCTGTCGTTCTTTCCCGCCTCCTAGCCTACATTCCTTTGTTACGAGTCAGCCGTTTGTTTGGTCTGGCTTCATTTAGCCCCTTTGAGTGGCTCTTAATTAAATCAGTTTATCGATTTAGAGTTAATTCCTTGGTTTCTGTTAAATTTCTAGGTTCTTGGCTGTAGTCTGGTCTAGCTTGGTTGTTTTGGCTTTCATTGTTTTATGTCCTTAGTTTTATTCGAAATAAAGGTCCCTTTCTTTGACCAGTTCTGCTTCCTCTTTGTCGGTGTGCCTGCATTTTGGGTTGAGAGTCCCCTGCAACTGTGACGTTTTGATCGACATTTTAGAGTTTTAAGTCCGTTTGGACAAATTCTGAACAGTTGTCACAAGTTTTTGAGTAATCGTGGACTAATTTGGTGTCGTACATTTTCACCATATGGTGGTTTATTCCAGCTGCCAGTCTGCTGGTTTCTGTATTTTTTTTCCTGAAGAACCTGCTGCTGTGTTTTGACCTGCATCTGAAAGCCCCAAAACCCCTGAAGCCCCTCGACTTGTGGGGAGAATTGACAGTAAAAGTCCAGTTTAGATTTTGAGTTGCAGTCAGAAACATGAGCTCCACTTGTCTTCTAAAGAACCTCGGGTTTGTTGGACCTGCAGGTATGACTCAGAAACCACTAAACTGAAGTATCTGTGTGTCGGAGGAGAGAGCAGAATGACGCCAATCACTTCCAGAGCCCTTTTGACACCAGCTGCAGTCATTTCTCGAGCTGTTTAGCGATCCGGCCTCAGATATGAAGCTCTTTGTATCTGAGCAGGAGCAGCTTCAGCTCAGCAGCGTCTAGCATCAGCAGGAATTACACTAAAGAACAGCTCCGACTGCACACCAGGGACTGAATCCAACAGTGATTCTGCTCCATGAACACACTGATAAGGCCAGTAGCTGGAGATAATTAGAACGGACATTTAATGGTGTTTCCTTTTAATCCGACTTTACATTAAACATGAATGTTTCTGAAGTCGAGGCGTCGCTGCTGCTTCACACGTTTGGAATAAAAGTCTGAATCATGCAGACTTTTGTCCACAGTAACTGCATTCTTTAGTAGTATTTGGACATTTTAATAACAAATAAAGCTTCTAAAAACACGTTTTTAATTTAGAAATGTGTAGTTTTATTAATTTTAGGAGCCTGATGAGATAAAGCTGCTGAATTTTTCAAATATCGGTAACATCTTAAAACCCATTTTCATTAAATTCCCTTTACGTGATGTTTTTATCATCCATTTTATTTTTTATTTGCTTGTTCTCTTGTACCCTTTTTTGCTTATGTATTGCATATTTATTATTACTATTATTTTATTTATTTACTATTATTATAATATATATATCTATATATATAAAGCTTCTAAAAACGCATGTATATATATATATATATATGAGATACAAAGTTAAGTAAGTAATAAAAACATATATTTATAATATAAATAAAAATAAAAAGATAAAAAATAATTATATGTATTTATTTTATATTACATTATTAAAAATAGAAAATAATAATATATAGAATTACATATATTTTTTTATTTGTAATATAAAAAATAATACATATATATGGATATTTTTTAAAAGTCAACTTGCAAGTGAAAATATTTTTCTCAGTTTTTTTTTTTTTTTACTAGTTAAACAAAACAGGACAAATCTGTTGAATAACAGTTGATAAAATTATAGATTTTTCACTTTTAAATAAATATTATTTTCGGTGTAATAAAAGGAAATATCTGTAAAATCTGAATATTTTCGCTATTTAAATATAGTAAAGTAGTGTCATGTTGGCCTGTCATATTAATTATTTCATTAATTATTTTATTTTGTTTTTCTCCCAGTGCTGTTTAAGTCTAAGTTGAATATCTGACAAATATCCCTGAGTGTCTGCAGCACTTCCACATTATTACATATTTTAACATCTGATTTTACATTTAAAGACATAATAGTAATGATACAGTCCACTGCTATCAGTGTAGCAGCTTTTCCTGTGGCGTTTCCAGCTATTAGTGGAGTCTAACCTGTGATTTCTGCGTCTAAATCGTCACATCATCGGCCCACAGAAACACGTGCAGACCAGCAGCTCCTCCAGCTGTGCATCATCATCATCATCATCATCATCATCATCATCATCATCACATCCTGGTTTCTTACTGACGTTAAAGGACAAAGCCGAGGAGAGACGTCTGACTGATGACTCACATCCGTCGCTTTATTTAACGTTTAAAGTTTAAAAGGTTCAACGAGGACTTCAGCTCACATGTTGATCATAGCGTCAATTACAGGACTGAGATGGTTAATTATCCTTTCAGCCAAGAAGAAAGACACGAGGTGAGTCAGATTTATTTAGAGAACATTCTGGAGGCCACGAAGTGAAGCTTTAAATCTGCATTATTTCTGTTAGCCAGCAGGGGGCGCAACCTCTGGTTGTAGGAAGAAGTTTCACTCCATAGATGAGACTTTTTCCTCGTTTTTCACCTCTCCAGTCTACCTCTGAAGTTTATTTTGTTGGGTTTCTACCTCTTTTAACTGGATTTTTAGACATTTGTTGTTTGTTAGCCTGCTAGCTTTTGTCAGTTTCATTAAAGAACCCATATTTTGCATCTTTTCAGCAAATTGCAATGTTTTTTTTTCAGGTTTTCAGCTGCAAAATTGTTTAATTTCTACACAACTGTTGGTTTTGTTCTAAACTGGATGGCATTTTGGAGTCATTTCTTAGAGGTTTCAATCGATTTGGACAAATTTTGAGTCATTTGGGTGAGTTTGAGTGCATGACGACTCTTGTGTTCACTCTTACAGCCAAGAGTAGAACATTTGGTTTATTTTCCTCGACATTTTGGAGTTTTCATTTAAATTTGAACAAATTTTGAGTAACTTTTGGACAAGTTTGAGTGCATGAACACTCTTGTGTTCACTCTTACAGCCGATTTGGACAAATGTGGAGTACTTTTGAACACATTTTGAATATTTCTGGACATTTTTTAAGTCCATTTGGACAAATTCTGAGTAATTTTAGTTTTGAGTCTAAAATAATTTTTGAGTCTGAATGATTTTGGATGAGTTTGAGTGCATGAAGATTTTTATGTTCACTCACAGTCAACAGCAAAACATTTAGTTTATTTTGGAAAAAAATTTGACTAATTTTAGACACATTTTGCATAATTTCAAACACGTTTTGGGTAATTTTTGGATGAGTTTTTAGTCATTTTAGACAAGACTGAGTGCATGAAGACTCTTGTGTTCACTCTAACAGCCAACAGCAGAACATTTAGTTTATTTTCTTAACATTTTAGAGTTTTCAATTCAATTTGGACAAATTTTGAGTAATTTGGGACAAATTTTGAGTAATTTTAGACACATTTTGAGTAATTTCAAAGACATTTTGAGTAATTTTGGGTGAGTTTGGAGACATTTTGGACAAGTTTGAGTGCATAAAGACTTTTGTGTTCACTCTTACAGTCGGTTTGGACAAATGTGGAGTACTTTTGAACACATTTTGAGTATTTCTGGAAAATTTTCAAGTCCATTTGGACAAATTGAGTAGCTTTGGATGAATTCTGAGTAATTTTGGACAAATAATGAATGTTTTCTCGACACAGGATATTTTGAGTAATTTTTAACAAGTTTATCAGTAATTTTTGACAAAGTTGCAGTCGAGTTTGAGCGCATGAAGATTTTTGTGTTCACTCTTGCAGCCCACAGCTAACCATGTAGTTAGTTTTGCTGGCAAATTTGTCAATTTGCCAGTGACAAATTTGTCCAACATTTGTCATTTTGGACAAATTTTGAGTGCATAAAGACTCTTGTGTTCACTCTTGCAGCCAAACAGCAGTACATCTGGTGAGCTCTGAAGTAAATTTCAACAAGTTTTGGAGTAATTTTCTATAAATTTGAAGTCTTTGAATAATTTTGGACGAGTTTCAGTTCATGAAGATTTTTGTGTTCACTCTTACAGCCAACAGCAGAACATGTAGTCAGTTTTGTTGACATTTTAGAGTTTTTAGGTCAATTTATACAAATTTTGATCAATTTTAGATGAGCTCTGAGTCAATTTAGGCAAGTTTTGAGTAATTTTGGACAAATTTGGATTCATTTTAAACACATTTTCACCTTGGTTTATTATCTCTGCCAACACTTTCTTCATATTTGGCCAAAGCATTGCTGCAATAAGGGGGATCAATTGAGCATACTTTGGTCTAATTAGTCAATTGATCAGAAAAAAAATTGATCTGCACCTGTTTATATAATTTATTACCAAATATTTGTTGTTTTCATGTCTTCAGATATGATCACTTGAATGATACATTACAGTATAGCTGGTGGAATAAAACATTTCCTGCTGTCACCTGGTCATCTATTACAGTAGAGAATTAAATCTGCATTCTCTCTAACAGCCAGCAGGGGCGACTTTTCTGGAAGTATGTTTGTATAAAAGTTTATAATATTTTTATCTCAATTTGTGACCTCAGTAAGCATCTTTCTAATGAATTTATGGACTCAACTGCTAGTTTCAAGTCTTGTTCAACACAACATAGTGTTTATTTGGTAAGTTATGGTCCAGTTGAGAGGAAAATAGATGATAAGTCAGGGTACGTCTAAGGCGTGGTTGCCCGGTTTACTTTTTGTTTTACGTCTTTCAAGGGTTAAACTGAGATTTGTGAAGATTTGAATCTTGTCTGGTGATTTTGGCTTCACAGATTAGACTGCAGACTCGAGAAAAAGGATTTCTGGAGAGTAATTCCAATAAAAAGTGAACATATTGGGCTCATTTTTCCTCACTGAATAAATTTTTCTTCACTGTGGCCTCATGTTTCCTCACTCTGGGCTCATTTTTCCGTCATTAACGGTGCATTTTTGTTCACTGGGCTTATTTTTCCTCACTGTGGCCTCATTTTTCTTCACTCTGGGCTTATTTTTTCACTCTGGAAACATTTTCCTAACTTCAGGCTCATGTTTACTCACTCTGTGCTCAATTTTCCTTCACTATGGGTCTATTTCTGTTCATTAGGCTTATTTTTCCTCACTATGAGCTCAATTTTCCTCGGTGTTGGCTCACTTTTCTTCACTCTGGGCTTATTTTTCATCACTGTGAGTCAATTTTTCCTAAATTTGAACATAAAAAGTGAACATATTGTGTTCAGTGTTCAGAGTAACAATGGTTGGTTTTCAGAAACAAGATCTTTCAGGTGAATTTTCCTATTTTATAAGCTAATTCATCTCCAAATTGAATCTAAGCAGCCAAATGCAGAGATTCTCATTTTGTTTTTTCGTTCGTGTACTTTTCTGGTAATTTGGATGAAGCGACGTTTTAAATTAACTCGAACAAAACTTGTTCACCTCTGCAAGGCTCCGTGAAGAATAATAACATAACAAGCCAATTATAGAGGCAAATACACTGCCGTATCCATGGCAACCAGCGGCAGAAACACAGTTATTACAGGAGCTGTCACGTTATTCTTTTATTTACTTAAGCGATCCGGTGTCTTTTGGGTGCTAATGTGAGCGTTATTACGTGTGAGAAAAAGCAGGGATTCTCCGGAGAGATCTACGTTTACCGTACGGAGGGAGGATCCCACCTGAGTCTGACCTCTTCTGTTTCTGTCATTTCACTGTGGAAACTGTAAATGTGTGCAGCAGCTGAGCTAATTGTACAAACGTGTTCAGGTTAATGAGGCTCCTTGGAGGAGATGTAAATAATTTATGAAGCTGCCGCAGCCGTGTCTCCTGCATTCAGGCTGCACAGCTTCTTCCTCTGTGAAGCTGCAGCTGTTTAAGGAAATCAAAGGGAGGCGGACGGCGACGTACGTTCACGGTCTGACAGCGGATTTACAGATTCTGTATATCATGAATATAAATCGGAGGAAAAAAACTTTACTGTCAGAAAAACGAAGCAGAGCCCGAAGAAGAGTCAGTGACCAGAATCAAACCAGAGAGAAACAAGATGTAGTGGAAATGAAAGTCTGAGGTCATGGACAGGTGAGGAGACAGTGTGATGTCATGGACAGGTGAGGAGACAGTCTGAGGTCACTACAGGACAGGTGAGGAGACAGTGTGATGTCACTACAGGACAGGTGAGGAGACAGTCTGAGGTCATGGACAGGTGAGGAGACAGTCTGAGGTCACTACAGGACAGGTGAGGAGACAGTGTGATGTCACTACAGGACAGGTGAGGAGACAGTCTGAGGTCATGGACAGGTGAGGAGACAGTCTGAGGTCACTACAGGACAGGTGAGGAGACAGTGTGATGTCATGGACAGGTGAGGAGACAGTCTGAGGTCATGGACAGGTGAGGAAACAGTCTGAGGTCATGGACAGGTGAGGAGACAGTCTGAGGTCATGGACAGGTGAGGAGACAGTCTGAGGTCACTACAGGACAGGTGAGGAGACAGTGTGATGTCACTACAGGACAGGTGAGGAGACAGTCTGATGCCATGGACAGGTGAGGAGACAGTGTGATGTCACTACAGGACAGGTGAGGAGACAGTCTGATGTCATGGACAGGTGAGGAGACAGTCTGAGGTCACTACAGGACAGGTGAGGAGACAGTCTGAGGTCATGGACAGGTGAGGAGACAGTCTGAGGTCATGGACAGGTGAGGAAACAGTCTGAGGTCATGGACAGGTGAGGAGACAGTCTGAGGTCACTACAGGACAGGTGAGGAGACAGTGTGATGTCACTACAGGACAGGTGAGGAGACAGTCTGATGCCATGGACAGGTGAGGAGACAGTGTGATGTCACTACAGGACAGGTGAGGAGACAGTCTGATGTCATGGACAGGTGAGGAGACAGTCTGAGGTCACTACAGGACAGGTGAGGAGACAGTCTGAGGTCATGGACAGGTGAGGAGACAGTCTGATGTCACTACAGGACAGGTGAGGAGACAGTCTGAGGTCATGGACAGGTGAGGAAACAGTCTGAGGTCATGGACAGGTGAGGAGACATTCTGATGTCATGGAGAGGTGAGGAGACAGTGTGATGTCATGGACATGTGAGGAGACAGTCTGAGGTCACTACAGGACAGGTGAGGAGACAGTCTGAGGTCATGGACAGGTGAGGGGACAGTGTGATGTCACTACAGGACAGGTGAGGAGACAGTCTGATGCCATGGACATGTGAGGAGACAGTGTGATGTCACTACAGGACAGGTGAGGAGACAGTCTGATGTCATGGACAGGTGAGGAGACAGTCTGAGGTCACTACAGGACAGGTGAGGAGACAGTCTGAGGTCATGGACAGGTGAGGAGACAGTCTGAGGTCATGGACAGGTGAGGAGACAGTCTGATGTCACTACAGGACAGGTGAGGAGACAGTCTGAGGTCATGGACAGGTGAGGAGACATTCTGATGTCATGGAGAGGTGAGGAGACAGTCTGATGTCATGGACAGGTGAGGAGACAGTCTGATGTCATGGACAGGTGAGGAGACAGTCTGATGTCACTACAGGACAGGTGAGGAGACGGTCTGATGTCACTACAGGACAGGTGAGGAGACAGTCTGAGGTCATGGACAGGTGAGGAGACAGTGTGATGTCACTACAGGACAGGTAAGGAGACAGTGTGATGTCACTACAGGACAGGTGAGGAGACAGTCTGATGCCATGGACAGGTGAGGAGACAGTCTGATGTCATGGACAGGTGAGGAGACATTCTGATGTCATGGAGAGGTGAGGAGACAGTCTGATGTCATGGACAGGTGAGGAGACGGTCTGATGTCACTACAGGACAGGTGAGGAGACAGTCTGATGTCATGGACATGTGAGGAGACAGTCTGAGGTCATGGACAGGTGAGGAGACAGTCTGAGGTCACTACAGGACAGGTGAGGAGACAGTCTGATGTCATGGACATGTGAGGAGACAGTCTGAGGTCACTACAGGACAGGTGAGGAGACAGTCTGAGGTCATGGACATGTGAGGAGACAGTCTGAGGTCACTACAGGACAGGTGAGGAGACAGTCTGAGGTCACTACAGGACAGGTGAGGAGACAGTCTGAGGTCACTACAGGACAGGTGAGGAGACAGTCTGAGGTCACTACAGGACAGGTGAGGAGACAGTCTGAGGTCACTACAGGACAGGTGAGGAGACAGTCTGAGGTCATGGACATGTGAGGAGACAGTGTGATGTCACTACAGGACAGGTGAGGAGACAGTCTGAGGTCATGGACAGGTGAGGAGACAGTCTGAGGTCACTACAGGACAGGTGAGGAGACAGTGTGATGTCATGGACAGGTGAGGAGACAGTCTGAGGTCATGGACAGGTGAGGAAACAGTCTGAGGTCATGGACAGGTGAGGAGACAGTCTGAGGTCACTACAGGACAGGTGAGGAGACAGTGTGATGTCACTACAGGACAGGTGAGGAGACAGTCTGATGCCATGGACAGGTGAGGAGACAGTGTGATGTCACTACAGGACAGGTGAGGAGACAGTCTGATGTCATGGACAGGTGAGGAGACAGTCTGAGGTCACTACAGGACAGGTGAGGAGACAGTCTGAGGTCATGGACAGGTGAGGAGACAGTCTGATGTCACTACAGGACAGGTGAGGAGACAGTCTGAGGTCATGGACAGGTGAGGAAACAGTCTGAGGTCATGGACAGGTGAGGAGACATTCTGATGTCATGGAGAGGTGAGGAGACAGTGTGATGTCATGGACATGTGAGGAGACAGTCTGAGGTCACTACAGGACAGGTGAGGAGACAGTCTGAGGTCATGGACAGGTGAGGGGACAGTGTGATGTCACTACAGGACAGGTGAGGAGACAGTCTGATGCCATGGACATGTGAGGAGACAGTGTGATGTCACTACAGGACAGGTGAGGAGACAGTCTGATGTCATGGACAGGTGAGGAGACAGTCTGAGGTCACTACAGGACAGGTGAGGAGACAGTCTGAGGTCATGGACAGGTGAGGAGACAGTCTGAGGTCATGGACAGGTGAGGAGACAGTCTGATGTCACTACAGGACAGGTGAGGAGACAGTCTGAGGTCATGGACAGGTGAGGAGACATTCTGATGTCATGGAGAGGTGAGGAGACAGTCTGATGTCATGGACAGGTGAGGAGACAGTCTGATGTCATGGACAGGTGAGGAGACAGTCTGATGTCACTACAGGACAGGTGAGGAGACGGTCTGATGTCACTACAGGACAGGTGAGGAGACAGTCTGAGGTCATGGACAGGTGAGGAGACAGTGTGATGTCACTACAGGACAGGTAAGGAGACAGTGTGATGTCACTACAGGACAGGTGAGGAGACAGTCTGATGCCATGGACAGGTGAGGAGACAGTCTGATGTCATGGACAGGTGAGGAGACATTCTGATGTCATGGAGAGGTGAGGAGACAGTCTGATGTCATGGACAGGTGAGGAGACGGTCTGATGTCACTACAGGACAGGTGAGGAGACAGTCTGATGTCATGGACATGTGAGGAGACAGTCTGAGGTCATGGACAGGTGAGGAGACAGTCTGAGGTCACTACAGGACAGGTGAGGAGACAGTCTGATGTCATGGACATGTGAGGAGACAGTCTGAGGTCACTACAGGACAGGTGAGGAGACAGTCTGAGGTCATGGACATGTGAGGAGACAGTCTGAGGTCACTACAGGACAGGTGAGGAGACAGTCTGAGGTCACTACAGGACAGGTGAGGAGACAGTCTGAGGTCACTACAGGACAGGTGAGGAGACAGTCTGAGGTCACTACAGGACAGGTGAGGAGACAGTCTGAGGTCACTACAGGACAGGTGAGGAGACAGTCTGAGGTCATGGACATGTGAGGAGACAGTGTGATGTCACTACAGGACAGGTGAGGAGACAGTCTGAGGTCATGGACATGTGAGGAGACAGTTTGAGGTCACTACAGGACAGGTAAGGAGACAGTGTGATGTCACTACAGGACAGGTGAGGAGACAGTCTGATGCCATGGACAGGTGAGGAGACAGTCTGATGTCATGGACAGGTGAGGAAACAGTCTGATGTCATGGACAGCTGAGGAGACAGTCTGATGTCATGGACATGTGAGGAGACAGTCTGAGGTCATGGACAGGTGAGGAGACAGTCTGAGGTCACTACAGGACAGGTGAGGAGACAGTCTGATGTCATGGACAGGTGAGGAGACAGTCTGAGGTCACTACAGGACAGGTGAGGAGACAGTGTGATGTCACTACAGGACAGGTGAGGAGACAGTCTGAGGTCACTACAGGACAGGTGAGGAGACAGTCTGAGGTCATGGACAGGTGAGGAGACAGTCTGAGGTCACTACAGGACAGGTGAGGAGACAGTGTGAGGTCACTACAGGACAGGTGAGGAGACAGTCTGATGTCATGGACAGGTGAGGAGACAGTCTGATGTCATGGACAGGTGAGGAGACAGTCTGAGGTCACTACAGGACAGGTGAGGAGACAGTCTGAGGTCATGGACTTGTGAGGAGACAGTCTGAGGTCACTACAGGACAGGTGAGGAGACAGTGTGATGTCACTACAGGACAGGTGAGGAGACAGTCTGATGCCATGGACAGGTGAGGAAACAGTCTGATGTCATGGACAGGTGAGGAGACAGTCTGATGTCATGGACAGGTGAGGAGACAGTCTGAGGTCATGGACAGGTGAGGAGACAGTCTAATGTCACTACAGGACAGGTGAGGAGACAGTCTGAGGTCATGGACAGGTGAGGAAACAGTCTGAGGTCATGGACAGGTGAGGAGACAGTCTGATGTCACTACAGGACAGGTGAGGAGACAGTCTGAGGTCATGGACAGGTGAGGGGACAGTGTGATGTCACTACAGGACAGGTGAGGAGACAGTCTGATGTCATGGACAGGTGAGGAGACAGTCTGATGTCATGGACATGTGAGGAGACAGTCTGAGGTCATGGACAGGTGAGGAGACAGTCTGAGGTCACTACAGGACAGGTGAGGAGACAGTCTGATGTCACTACAGGACAGGTGAGGAGACAGTCTGAGATCATGGACAGGTGAGGAAACAGTCTGAGGTCATGGACAGGTGAGGAGACAGTCTAATGTCACTACAGGACAGGTGAGGAGACAGTCTGAGGTCATGGACAGGTGAGGAAACAGTCTGAGGTCATGGACAGGTGAGGAGACAGTCTGAGGTCACTACAGGACAGGTGAGGAGACAGTCTGAGGTCATGGACAGGTGAGGAGACAGTGTGATGTCACTACAGGACAGGTGAGGAGACAGTGTGATGTCATGGACATGTGAGGAGACAGTCTGAGGTCACTACAGGACAGGTGAGGAGACAGTCTGATGTCATGGACAGGTGAGGAGACAGTCTGATGTCATGGACAGGTGAGGAGACAGTCTGAGGTCACTACAGGACAGGTGAGGAGACAGTCTGATGTCATGGACAGGTGAGGAGACAGTCTGAGGTCATGGACATGTGAGGAGACAGTCTGAGGTCATGGACAGGTGAGGTGGAAACAGCTGATCTTCTTCAGATAGAACAGTTCTTCCAGAAGCAGGAAGCTCTCGGTCCTGGTTTATTATTTAAAATTAGAGTTCTGACCTGTAGATACAACATTAAAGCTAATGTTAGCCACATTCGCATCACAACATGCTAACACTGAGGATTCTTCTATTGTTGTGAGGACATTTCCATCAATAATACAATGCTGGCTCACTCTAACATCCAACAGCAGAACATTTAGTTTGTTTTCTTTGCGTATTCAATTAAATTTGGACAAACTTTGAGTCTTTTGGACAAATTTTGAGTATTGGTGGATGAGTTTGAAATCATTTTGAACAAACTTTGAGTAATGGCAAATACATTTGGACAAGTTTGAGTGCATGAAGACTCTTGTGTTCACTGTAACAGCCAAGAGAAGAACATTTGGTTTATTTTTCTTGACATTTTAGAGTTTTCAGGTTAATTCAGACAGATTTTGAATAATATCAAGCACATTTTGAGTTATTTTTTTACAGGTTTGGGGCCATTTTGGACAAATTTGTGTACATGAAGAATTTTGTGTTCACTCTTACAGGCAATTTGGACAAATGTTGAGTAATATAAAACACATTTTGACTATTTTTGGACAAATTTTGAGTCATATTGTAGAACTACAGGCTTTCGTGTTTACTCTTACTGCCAACAGCAGAACATTTGGTTTGTTTTATCAGAGTTTTCAATTAAATTTGGACAAATTTAGAGTTTTTTTCAACAGGTTTTGAGTAAATTTTGGATGATTTTGAACAGTTTGTGTGCATGAAGACTGTTGTGTTCACTCTTACAGGCAATACAGGCAAATGTTGAGTAATTATGAACACATTATGAATATTTTTGGACAAGTTTCGAGTTATTTTGGACAAGTTTGAATGCATGCAGTCTCTTGTGTTCACTCTCAGAACATTTAGTTTTCAATTAAAATTGAACAAATTTTTTAGTCTTTTTCAACAAATTTTGAGTAATTTCTAACACATTTTGAGTATTTCTTTTTGGACCAGTGTGGAGTCATTTTGGACAACGTTGAATGCGTGAAGTCTCTTGTCTTGACTCTTACAGCCAACAGCAGAACACTTATTTTGTTTTATCAGAGGTCTCAAGTCAATTTGGACAATTTTTTACTCTTTTTCGACAAATTTTCAGCAATCGTGGATGACTTTGAAATCATTTTGAACCAACTCTGAGTAACATCAAACATTTTTGGACAAGTTTTGAGTCATCTTGGACAATGTGCATGAAGACTGTTGTGTTCACTCTTCCAGCCAACAGCAGAACATTTGGTGAATTAAATGGACATTTTAGAGTTTTCAAGTCAATCTGAACAAATTTTTAGTCTTTTTTGACAAATTGTGGGTAATTTCAAAGACATTTTGAGTATTTTTTGGACAGGTTTGTGTGCATGAAGACTGTTGTGTTCACTCTCACTGCCAACAGCAGAACATTTGGTTTGTTTTTCTCGGCATTTCAGAGTTTTTAATTAAATTTGGACACAGTTTGAGCAAATGGGCTCATGTTTCCTCACTGTGGGCTTATTTTTCACTGCAATCTAAAGTCCTGCAGCTCTGTGGAAACAGAACAACATGAAGAAGGAGAGAGAACTCAGAAGTCTTCTGGGCAGAATGACAGGAAAAGTTTCCAGTGTCCACCAGTTTTACCTCCACTGTGGGAGTAACTGTCTCAGCAACTTTCTGTTTAGATGTTTGTTTTGGTTTCATACTTTTCTCCTCTCTGCTCTTTGGTCTAATGATGGATGGTTGCAGTTTCGCAATTTCACCAAACAGCAAAGGTGTTGTGGGTTTTTTTTTTTTTTCTAAATTATTAATTGAGTCACGTAGAATAAAGTGATTTTAATGAAATGTTCCAATCTAAACCTTGGATTTGGTTCAGTTTCCTGACAGAACGTCACAAATGAAAAGTTCAACCGTTCTTAGTTTTAACGGTTTCTGGTTTTGATGAATGTTACAGAAACGTTCTAAGACGTGACGTAGAAGTCTACGTCCATCCACCTCCATCCATCCACCTCAACCCATGTACACTTGCCCCCATCTACATCCGTCCACCTCCGTCCTTCCACTTCAGTTCACCACCATCCACCTCCACTTGTCTCTACCCGCCTCCGTCCACCTCCATCTACATCCATCTCCTCCCACCTATGTCCACCCTTTCCACTGTCCACCTCCACATATGTCTACCTCCACCCACCTCCTTAAACCTCCATCTGTCACCATCCTTCTCCACCTACATCTGTCCACCTCCATCCACCTACACCTAGATCTGTCCACCTCCGTCCTTTTACTTCCTTTCACCTCCACCCACCTCCACCTGTCTCTACCCGCCTATGTTCACCTCGTTCCACCTCCACCTCCTTCTGTCCACCTACACCCACCTACACCTCCGTCCACCTCCATCTACATCAGTCCAACTTCCTCCACGTTTGTCCATGTCTGTCCATCTTCACTTATGTCTGCATCCACCTCCACCCGTCTCCACCTCTTCCTCTGCCAACCTCCACCCACGCCTTCCACCTCCGTCCTCTGCTGTCCTCCACCTGTCCTACTCCTTCCTCCTCCGTCCTCCACCTGTCCTCTGCCGTCCTCCTCCTTCCTCCTCCGTCCTCCACCTGTCCTCTGCCGTCCTCCACCCGTCCTCCTCCTTCCTCTGCCATCCTCCACCCGTCCTCCTCCTTCCTCCTCTGTCCTCCACCCGTCCTCCTCTGTCCTCTGCCATCCTCCACCCATCCTCTGCCATCCTCCACCCATCCTCTGCCATCCTCCACCCGTCCTACTCCTTCCTCCTCCGTCCTCCACCTGTCCTCTGCCGTCCTCCACCCGTCCTCCTCTGTCCTCTGCCATCCTCCACCCATCCTCTGCCATCCTCCACCCATCCTCTGCCATCCTCCACCCGTCCTACTCCTTCCTCCTCCGTCCTCCACCTGTCCTCTGCCGTCCTCCACCCGTCCTCCTCCTTCCTCTGCCATCCTCCACCCGTCCTACTCCTTCCTCCTCTGTCCTCCACCTGTCCTCTGCCGTCCTCCACCCGTCCTCCTCTGTCCTCTGCCATCCTCCACCCATCCTCTGCCATCCTCCACCCATCCTCTGCCATCCTCCACCCGTCCTACTCCTTCCTCCTCCATCCTCCACCTGTCCTCTGCTGTCCTCCACCCGTCCTCCTCCTTCCTCCTCCGTCCTCCACCCGTCCTCCTCTGTCCTCTGCCATCCTCCACCCGTCCTCCTCCTTCCTCCTCCGTCCTCCACCCGTCCTCCTCTGTCCTCTGCCATCCTCCACCCGTCCTCCTCCTTCCTCCTCCGTCCTCCACCCGTCCTCCTCTGTCCTCTGCCATCCTCCACCCGTCCTCCTCCTTCCTCCTCCGTCCTCCGCCCCTGTTGTTGCCCTCTGCCCTTCCAGCGTCCTCCACCCTACTGTGGAGTGACGTATCAGCGTGTCAGAGGGTGGAGGCTGTGTGACGGGGCTCCACCTGTGTTTATGGAGGTTACTGGGGGTAATTATCCGCAGCCATGGGACTAAATTGGGCAGAAAATGTGTGTTAGAGACGATGTGGAGGAATGAGGAACTCACAGCTGCTGCTCATCTGGAATCCCTCCAGATGAGATCACATCCACCGACTGCTTGTTCTCATAAAGTTTTATTTTAGTTCCCAGAACGTTCTCCTTATACCCAGGAGAACTAAAGATGTTCTGATAGAGTTTAGGTGATGACGTTATTAAAACTGTTGCTCTGAGAACGTTCTTCCTTTGTTATTGTGGAACATTATGGGAACGTCTCATTATCTGACACTTAAAAAACATCAGGACAATGTTTTTTAAATGTTTGTTTGGGAACGTTGTGGTAAAGACCACAGTGACAGAAATATGAGAAAGAACTGTGAAAATACCAGTAAATACCTGTTAATAATTCATAATTAAAATAACGTGATTTATATACTAAAATGTGAGTTTGTAAAATAACAGTTTCAAAATTAGTGATCATTTTAAAATTCTTAAAACACAGAATTGTTCTTTAGAATAAAAGTAAATTTGTGGACGCTACTGACTGTTATATAAGTATATTAATGCTACTTTTCAAGAATTTCACTCGTTATTATCTGTACATTTTACAAAACAGGAAAAATCTGTAAAATAACAGCATTTTTTAACCTGTTTTCAACCAATTTTTCCCATTTTGTCAAAATGTGTCAATTTTTCTCTAAATTAAAATTTAAATGAAAATATATGTAAAATAAGGATATTTTTGCTATTTAAAAAGAGTAAAAAGTATATAATTTTATATATAGTTAACAAAACTTGATAACTTCATAGAATTATTATATAGATATTTGATAAATATTATCTGTAATTTAACAAACCAGGGGAAATCTGTACAGTTTTTATTAAAAACAACTTTTAAATTACTTTTGAAGCTGTAACCATTAATTTACTGTACTATAGCATGTCGCCCAAAAACGTCATAGTATAGCATGTTGCCTCATATCATATCATATATTGTACAAATAACAAGTCAAAGCAAAGAGACATACATTGTAGAATTGTAGTAATTGTGGGCTGACTGATTTACTGATTATCAGTATTTTATTTTTTACTGATTTACGGTAATAAATAAATTTAAAAATGGTGCTACTTTGGCTCTGAACCTTTATCTACCTGTGGTCGCTCTGTCTTCTGGAGTGATTTGATTGGTTATACGTCATGAATAAAACTCCTTTAACTTAACATCTGTAAACAAAACAAAAATGTATCAACAAAGTTTTCTGTTAGAGTTTGTGTTCTTCAAAGTTTAACTCCAAGATTTTAAATACTTTCATTTACTGCAAATGAATATCTACTCCAAATGTCTCACTAATAATCATTATCAGCCTTAAAAACCCACAAAACACCCCTCTATACTCCACAACACTTAGTACAGTCTGGTTCCCCCTTCTATAAATCTGCTTGGAATCTTCCACTTCCTGTTTGTCAAAGTGGCCTTCTGCCTGGACAGGTTTTGTTGGAGCTCATGCAACAAACATTTTGGGTAACTGCACTTTAATATGGATGGATGACACTGAATTAGAGTCTGTTTTCATGAGAATAACGCAACATGTGAGCAGAAAAATCACAAAGTCTGTCTTTAGTTCAGCTGAAAATATTAGTTTTTGTTTTCTTACAGTTAGAGAAATGGTTTGATTACAGTGATTGCCTCAAAAGGTTGTGCAATAAAACATTATGTTAAGGGTACCATAATTTTTGTCCAGGGCTGTTTCATGAGTTTATTTTTTTAAAATAATTCTGTTGAAACACGGTTCAAAAGCAATGTCTGATTTTCATTGTTTAATTGTCACAGAATTTTTATTTATTATTACTTTTGTCAGATTAAAATTATTTCTGTGACCATTGTGGGTTTTTCTTTCATTAATCGAGGGGGACCAACAATTTTGTCCACTTCACTGATTTTTATATGAATGTTCTTAAAGAATATTTTAGAGATGAATGATGACAGATGAGGGGATATCCTCTCCTGAAGATGACTAAAATTTGACTGAAACGTCATAGTTCAGTTTGTCGTCTAAAATGTGGACAACATGTCATAGTTTAGGATGTTGCCCAAAATGTCACTAAAACCTAAATCCTTTTCGACAAAGCTTATAGTTAGGGCTGACTGGGTGACCCTGACGGGGTGAGCTGGTGTTTTCATTTGCACAACTGACTTCCCCGCTTGACGTCCCTTTAGTTTGCCCCTAGTTATGCTGCTATAGGCCTAGGCTGCTGGGGAACCTCTCTGGATGCACTGAGCCCTTCTCTAACTACCTATGTATTTACTATATATACCATTATTGCATTACATTCACTCTGTTTCTTTCTGTGTCCTTTCTCCGAGTGTCCCTGGTCCCAGAGCTGGATGCTGGATGCTTCAGATGTGTGGCTGTGTTTTATGGTCCTTGTGTCCCACCCCCCCACCTCTCTATCTCTACCTCTCTATCTCTACCTCTCTATCTCTACCCCTCTATCTCTACCTCTCTACCTCTTCTGTCCCTCTCAACCCGCCCGGCCAGCAGCAGATGGTTCCCCCACATTAGAGCCGGGTTCTGCTCGAGGTTTTTTTTCCCTGTTAAAAGGGTGTTTTCCTGCCACTGTCTCCTTAGGGCTGCTCTGGGGGTCAGGCATATGGGTTCTGTAAAGCGTCTCGAGACAATTTGACTGTAATTGGCGCTATATAAATAAAATTGAATTGAATTGAATTGAACCTCATAGTTTAGTATGTCGTCCGAAATGTGTAAAAAAAAAAAAGTCATAGTTTAGTCTGTTGTCCAAAATATGGAAAAAAAACATCATACTTTAGTATGTCTTTCAAAATGTGGAAAAAAAAGTCATAGTTTAGTATGTTGTCCAAAATATGAAAAAAAAGTCATAGTTTAGTATGTTTTCCAAAATATGAAAAAAAAAGTCATAGTTTAGTATGTCGTCCAAAATATGGAAAAAAACATCATAGTTTAGTATGTCGTCCAAAATGTGACCAAAAAGGTCATAGTTTAGTATGTCCTCCAAAATATGGAAAAAAAGTCATAGTTTAGTATGTCATCCAAAATATGGAAAAAAAAAACATCATAGTTTAGTATGTCGTCCAAAATATGGAAAAAAAAACATCATAGTTCAGTATGTCATCCAAAATATGGAAAAAAAAACATCATAGTTTAGTATGTCGTCCAAAATGTGACCAAAAAGGTCATAGTTTAGTATGTCATCCAAAATATGGAAAAAAAAAACATCATAGTTTAGTATGTCATCCAAAATATGGAAAAAAAAACATCATAGTTCAGTATGTCATCCAAAATATGGAAAAAAAAACATCATAGTTTAGTATGTCGTCCAAAATGTGACCAAAAAGGTCATAGTTTAGTATGTCGTCGAAAATATGAGAAAAGCGTCATAGTTTAGTATGTTGTCCAAAATATGAGAAAAAAGTCATAGTTTAGCATGTCGTCCAAAATGTGGAAAAAAAGGTCATAATTTAGTATGTTGTCCAAAATGTGGAAAAAAAAGTCATAGTTTAGTATGTCGTCTAACATGTGGAAAAAAAGTCATAGTTTAGTATGTCGTCCAAAATATGTAAAAAAAAAAAATCATAGTTTTATATGTTGTCCAAAATGTCACAAAATCATCATAGATTAGTGTGTCTTTCAAAATATGGAAAAAAGGTCATAGTTTAGTATGTCGTCCAAAATTTCACAAAAACGTCATAGTTCAGTATGTTGTCCAAAATGTGTAAAAAAAAAAAAAAAAAAAGTCATAGTATAGCATGTCGCTCTTAAAACATCATAGTGTAGCCTTTAGTCCACAAAACGTTGTTCTGTCCCAGCTGTCTGAAGTAGGTGAGGAGCAACACAAAAACAGTCCAAACGCTGGTTTCCAGAGGGTTAGACGAGTATTTATTTGAAAGAGGAAGTTTACAACAACACAACATGTGAGGGGGTTAAAAGCAAATGGGTGTTAGTAAAATAAAAATAAATAAACAGAACTAAAAGTGAACTTCACGTTGACATTGATGGGCATTCCAACCAGGAACAAAGTAACAGATCATCAATACGAAAAAAAACTCTTCCTGTTCACCTCTTAAAACCCAAAAACACACCTCAGTAGCACCCTAAACTAAAACTACCAATGGGTTCCCTATTTTCCTTTCTGAACAATTCAAACGTCCCTCTCCATCTCCCCACACGTCCACCAACCACTGGAACACATCTCCAAAGTTCTGCTGGTCCAGCTCAGCTTCCCCTCAGAAGAAGTGCTGCCACCTGCCAGATGAAGGAGCCTTTTGAGAGGCAGCTGGCATCGTGATTGGACTGTACTTTGGTCTGTTCCAATCCAGCTTCAGCTCCAGAGATGGCAGGCAGCCGTGAAAAACACTCCAGAAAGGTTTTCTTTGAAAAAAAAAATCATGAATTTTGGCGCAAAAAAAGCCATAGTATACTATGTCGAAAAAAAATGCTATTTTTCAGCATGTTGTAAAAATGTGCCATATGAGGAAATAATGTAAAGGAGGCTGTGAAATACACTATGGTAAGGTTTTCTTTGAAAAAAAAATCATCATGAATTTTGGCGCAAAAAAACGCCATAGTATACTATGTCGAAAAAAAATGCGATTTTTCAGCATGTTGTAAAAATGTGCCATATGAGGAAATAATGTAAAGGAGGCCGTGAAATACACTATGGTAAGGTTTTCTTTGAAAAAAAAATCATCATGAATTTTGGCGCAAAAAAAACGCCATAGTATACTATGTCGAAAAAAAAATGCGATTTTTCAACATGTTGTGAAAATGTGCCATATGATGAAATAATGTAAAGGAGGCCGTGAAAAACACTCCAAAAAGGTTTTCTTTGAAAAAAAAATCATCATGAATTTTGGTGCAAAAAAACGCCTTACTATACTATGTCGAAAAAAAAATCTGATTTTTCAGCATGTTGTAAAAACGTGTCATATGATGAAATAATGTAAAGGAGGCCGTGAAAAACACTATGGCAAGGTTTTCTTTGAAAAAAAATCATCATGAATTTTGGCGCAAAAAAAACGCCATAGTATACTATGTCGAAAAAAAAATGCGATTTTTCAACATTTTGTAAAAACGTGCCATATGATGAAATAATGTAAAGGAGGCCATGAAAAACACTATGGCAAGGTTTTCTTTGAAAAAAAAAATCATCATGAATTTTGGCGCAAAAAAAAAAACGCCATAGTACACTATGTCTAAAAAAAATGCGATTTTTCAACATGTTGTAAAAACGTGCCATATGAGGAAATAATGTAAAGGAGGCCCTGAAAAACACTCCAAAAAGGTTTTTGTTTGAAAAAAAAAATCATCATGAATTTTGGCGCAAAAAAAACTCCATAGTATACTATGTCGGAAAAAAAATGCGATTTTTCAACATGTTGTGAAAATGTGCCATATGATGAAATAATGTAAAGGAGGCCGTGAAAAACACTCCAAAAAGGTTTTTGTTTGAAAAAAAAATCATCATGAATTTTGGTGCAAAAAAAAGCCATAGTATACTATGTCGAAAAATGTCATTTTTCAACATGTTGTAAAAACGTGCCATATGATGAAATAATGTAAAGGAGGGCGTGAAAAACACTCCAGAAAGGTTTTCTTTAAAAAAAAAAACATCATGAATTTTGGTGCAAAAAAAACGCCATAGTATACTATGTCGAAAAAAAAATGCGATTTTTCAACATGTTGTAAAAACGTGCCATATGATGAAATAATGTAAAGGAGGGCGTGAAAAACACTCCAGAAAGGTTTTCTTTGAAAAAAAAATCATCTTGAATTTTGCCGCAAAAAACGCCTTACTATACTATGTCGAAAAAAAATGCCATTTTTCAAACATGTTGTGAAAACGTGCCATATGATGAAATAATGTAAAGGAGGCCGTGAAAAACACTCCAAAAAGGTTTTTGTTTGAAAAAAAAATCATCATGAATTTTGGCACAAAAAAAAGCCATAGTATACTATGTCGAAAAATGTC